>NC_091130.1:146537951-146782951 GCF_040183065.1 Periplaneta americana | reverse complement strand
ATATAATATTAGGTTTATATGCATATGTGAATATAAACTTTAAATTGTCCGTTATCTGTCTCTAAATGCGAGTTAGTACAATGGAATCTCAGAAGTTTTTGTGAAATGGAAGAGCTATATCTCCGTAACCGTTCGAAAACGGATCCATATTCATATGAACTTTTTGACTCACAATGACTTCAGAATTCACAGCCTAAATTTTTTACCTTTCCTTGTGAATCATCCTGTATATGAACGAACATAAAATCCATATGGGAAAAGAGTACTGTTTATGGGGTTGTATGAAAGACTTGGTGTAGCAAAGAAAGGTGGAAAAGAGGGAGACGCTAATCGACTGTATTTTGGATGATGGACGCCGCATAAAGAACAGCCACGAGCAACTCTCCCGAGCGATGAGCGCGATTCACGCCGGAGCGCAACAGTGCGTTGAAGCAGAAGGAGGTACCTTTGAAAACGCGCGAAAATATCGACCCCGACATCTAGAATATTACAGTTTATGTGATGTATCCTGTCTCACTGTGAAAAGAGAGAGAAAGGAGATATGTCTTACTTCGTCTGTATTGTTATGACACGTTGGGGGAGTGAAGCGATGCCGTCCATCCATCCATCCAGTGGCAGAAGGGACTAGTTGATACATTCTGTAGCACAAAATAAAATAACGAAATATCTCTCTTCGTACTGTATAGTTTCGTCACTGAGCTTGTCTTTCAAAAAACTGAGTTCCGGTAGCCTGTACAATAACAAGATTTTGAAAGGAATCCTGAAAATTTACAACCCTCCTATAATCTCCACCCTCATTTGAAGGGACTTGGTTTTATTGCTACTGAGACAAGATAAACCTTACCAGGTATAGGTATGTATGCATACGTGAATATAAACTTTAAAGTTGTCCGTTATCTGTCTCTAAATGCGAGTTAATACAACGGAATCTCAGAAGTTTTTGTGAAATCAAAGAGCCATATCTCCGTAACCGTTCGAAAACGGACTCATATTAATATGAACTTTTTGACTCAGAATGACTACAGAATTCACATCCTAAATTTTTGACCTTCCCTCGTGAATCACCCTGTATATGAACGAACATAAAATCTACGTGAAATAGAGTATTAGAAAACCAGTAATAATGGACTGTATCAGCACTCTGGAAGGATACAAGTTAGATTAGAAGTGGCTACGAAATCGAAAAGTCGAAGATAAGTCGGAGTTAGTAGATTCCGATACCAGAGGCCTTCCTACCTTGAGCTCCTCCAAATCCGGTCGCTCCGCCTTGACCACTTCTGCCAGCAGCTGGTCTTCCAGACCGTCTCGAGTCACCGTGAAGTTGATGAGCGTGGTCTGGGCTTGCATTTCCGGCTTGTAGTGTGGGTTTGCCAGTTTTGTTTGTAAGATTAGTTGGAAATTTGAATTGTACTCCACTTCTTTATCTCCTATTTTAATAGCTCTGTCAACAAACAATCGTCCAGAGTAATTACAATCTAAAGAATACGTGAAAAATAATGTAATGCAAATACATAGGTTGGATAAAAAGTAATGGAAACACTGCTGTCACGTGACGATGGTTGCCAGCTGTGTGGACATGAACAAGGACTGTTAGATAAGTTAGTACAGCCAGCGGCGACAGTACTCCATCAATCTACTGCAGTGTGTAGAACGTTAACTTTGATAGGGATAGTGCGGGCGCCCTAAGACCATGTTTACAAAACTAGAGCAACGTTCCTGGATCAAAATTGAAGTGACACGAGGTCATAGTGCACAAGAATGTTTTCAGGGACTGCATGAAGCATATGCCGATGCAGCGTTGCCATATCGCACAGTGACACGATGGGTTAAAGCGTTCCGGGAAGGCAGGGATGTGAAAGTGATGTTCATTGAGGCTTATGATATTGATGGGGTAATACTGCACCACGCTGTACCTCCAAGGCAGACGGAAAACGCGGACTACTGGAACATCCACCGTACTCACCCGATATGATCCATGCGATTACGATCTTTTCACCAAAGTGAAAGAACCACTGCGAGGGACCCGGTACAATACCAGAGATGAATTTATCCGTGCTTTAGGGCGGTCAATACGGAACATCAACAAAGATGGACGCGCTGATGGTGTACGACGCCTTCCAAACATTTGGCAAAAGGTAATAAATAAGGGGGCGACTATATAGAAGGTACGTAAATGTTATACCCCTGCGAATAAAACCATATCGAACTGTTGCCATTACTTTTTATCCAACCTTAGTATAATGCATCGCTATAACTTCACACAAATTAGAGTGTACTGAAATGCATTGGAATTGAATCCTCTGAAATAATGTTTATCTGAAGTTATTTATGATCAGCTTCTTTATCTGTGAGACCTCGTCTTAGTTATACCTTCGATTTTCAATTTTTTTATGCTTTCATTGTTTACTTGATAATCTAATATCGTTTCCTGAATTTCCTGCATTGGCAATCACGCTATTCATTACAGAGAACAACAATCGAGAAAGCGAGACTAACAGCGCCTGTAAAGCCGTAAACCCGCACGACAATGTTGTATTACGTCGCGTCCTTGACGTAAAGACTGCTTGTGAGTGTTTCGAGACTCGAGATTGATCACTCCCCAAGTCAAGCAGCCTTGAATCGCCACAGTTGTTTATACCTGACTGAACTTTTATCTACTTTTGCAACTGTTATATATGTATAAACAATCAAGTAGCCTATTTGAAACATCTCTAACTTTCAGTGTATAATAATCCGTTCCCTAGTCTTTATTTAGCGTAATCTAGGGCTAGGATTTTGATGAAATTGCATCTTTTTTCTAGTAAGCCAGAAACATTGCTGCTTTAGTAGAATTTTTTTCTGCACTTTTTGCCTGTTTGAACTTAAAAAAAACATCTTTTGTTTTGTTCGGCCATTTTTAGGCATTTTCATTTAATTTTGGCCATAAATCCCTATTATTAATGTAAAATAATGCTTATTTCCTTTTATATTTTCTCTAGATATTTTATTCATTAGTACCTATTATTTTGTATAAGATTTTTCTACAGTGAATCAACACAAATATTGTCCTTCTAACGTAGTACACCCCATGTAATGGATCAGTCCAACCATCCCTTCAATATAGACTCCTCTATACCTGCTAATTCCGGATAAGAGTGGCCTTGTGGTAAACTACATGGAAACTACATCAGATAAAATAATTAATTAAAGTGTACTACTTAGAAAAAATTATGTAAAATTAAATAAACTTAAATATTGGTACTAGAATTTAATTTAATTACTAGTCTAAATATTAAGTACGTAGTACAAAACCTCTTTTCCTACTAAGCCAATTACCGTATGTAAGACCAATTTTTAGGACATTATTTTTTTAGATTTTTAGGTCATAAATGCGTTGTTTTTAGGGCATTTTTTTTTTAAATTTTTAGGTCATAAATGCATTGTTTTTCCGATATTTTTTCATGATTTATAGGTCATCAAAATCCTAGCCCTACTAATTACTAGTCCCTTATTAAAAGGCTAGAAATTTTCTTTTCATATGTTTGAGATCTAGTGTGCAATCTCAAGTAAAAAGATATTGATGTTATATTTTATGTTTCTTAGAAATACAAATTTATTTGAGAATTGTTTTTTTCTATTTAAAGAAACGTAGGTAATATCACATAATAGAAGCAGAACATTTTGATAACTAAAATACTGTTCTGATTTGTCTTCTTGTCTCATTTAAACATTCATAATGTTGTTTATTTCAATGATGAATGTTATTCAAAGTTACGAAATCTTTCCACGCCGACCAAATGCTATTTCGAGAATGATGAGCGAGACTCGAAGCGCACGAGAGTTACGAGACGAGCCTCGAAAGACAAATGCAACGAACACAGCGAGCGAGAGCGGCAGTTAGTTTTGTTCATCTCTAGTATTCACGTTTCTTCTTTGTTCTACTAAAGCAAAAATTAATTCCTCTTGTTAGAGTATTTAGAATTTTGTTCATTATTACCTGACTGATCTCCAAATTATAATTTTATTAGGCTACTTATTGCCCAACCTTCTGACCCATATAGTAAAATAACTCGCAAAGAACCTGATATAGTATTCCGGAAGTTCTCATTTTTTCGGTAACTTAGACCTATCAATTTATTGATACAAAATTAAATACTTCAATTTCTCTCTTTCAAATCACAGATTATTTTATATATTATATCCATTAACATACGGTAATTACACCATTCAAATGAATCAACCAATATGTTGAACCATTAAAAAATGAACCAATCTATTTAAATCTTTTGACAGTTTGCATTTCTTCTGTGCCTGTCATAGATTGCAATTATTCTTAATTTAATTTTGCATATTCAATTAATGATAATAATAATAATAATAATAATAATAATAATAATAATAATAATAATACTTACAAATGGCGTAAGGAACCCGGAGGTTCATTGCCCCCCTCACATAAGCCCGCCATTGGTCCCTATCCTGAGCAAGATTAAACCAGTCCCTACCATCATATCCCACCTCGCTCAAATCCATTTTAATATTATTCTCCCATCTACGTCTCGGCCTTCCCAAAGGTCTTTTTTCCTCCGGTCTCCCAACTAACACTCTACATGCATTTCTGGATTCGCCCATACGTGCTACATGCCCTGCCCATCTCAAACGTCTGGATTTAATGTTCCTAATTATGTCAGGTGAAGAATACAATGCGTGCAGTTCTGTGTTGTGTAACTTTCTCCATTCTCCTGTAACTTCATCCCTCTTAGCCCCAAATACTTTCCTAAGCACCTTATTCTCAAACACACTTAACCTATGTTCCTCTCTCAAAGTGAGAGTCCAAGTTTCACGACCATAAAGAACAACCAGTAATATAACTGTTTTATAAATTCTAACTTTAAGATTTTTTGACAGCAGATTAGATGACAAAAGCTTCTGAACCGAATAATAACAGGCATTTCCCATATTTATTCTGTGTTTAATTTCCTCCCGAGTATCATTTATATTTGTTACTGTTGCTCCAAGATATTTGAATTTTTCCACCTCTTCGAAGGATAAATCTCCAATTTTTATATTTCCATTTCGTACAATATTCTGGTCACGAGACATAATCATATACTTTGTCTTTTCGGGATTTACTTCCAAACCTATCACTTTACTTGCTTCAAGTAAAATTTCCGTGTTTTCCCTAATCGTTTGTGGATTTCTCCTAACATATTCACGTCATCGGCATAGACAAGCAGCTGATGTAACCCGTTCAATTCCAAACCCTCTCTGTTATCCTGGACTTTCCTAATGGCATACTCTAGAGCAAAGTTAAAAAGTGAAGGTGATAGTGCATCTCCCTGCTTTAGCCCACAGTGAATTGGAAACGCATCTGACAGAAACTGACCTATACGGACTCTGCTGTACGTTTCACTGAGACACAAATATAATAATGATAATAATATAATAATAATAATAATAATAATAATAATAATAATAATATAATAATAATAATAGTAGTAGTAGTAATAGTAATAATAATAATAATAATAATAATAATAATAATAATAATAATTATTATTATTATTATTATTATTATTATTATAATAACAACAGTGAGAATTTGTTAAGGGAACTGGGTAATTTGCGCGTATGGCTATTATGTATAAGTGAAATAGGTGAAGAAATTTTGTTATTACGTTTCAACTCTTCTATCTATCAATTTACAATTTTTAAAGCATACACACAATATTTTCGGGTATATTTAATTTTTAGATTATCTTTCTACCTCGTATATGTGATTTTATAAAAAATTTAAATCTTAAAAATGTTAATTAAATTTTAGTTAAGAATATGGGTACTTTGGAACTTTTTTCTCAGAAACTACCGGGTCTAGTAGGCTGAAATTTTGCATACTCCTACTTCATAAGAAAGTGAAGAAACATGGCCACTTTCACATAGTTATCAAAAATTATTATAGACTTTACAACCAGAAAAGTATGAAAATAAAAAAATAAAATTTTTAAATAATCATTTTCGGAATGCATTCTTTTTTCCATTGAACGAATATTCATAATGTAATAAAAATGGCGGAAAATATAGTCAACTTCATTGAAAATATGCTTGAATTTTTAGGACCCTGTAGTCCAAAGGGTTTCTGAGAGAAATGTTCCTAAAATACCCATGATTTCAATTTAAATTTAATTAATATTTTTCAGATTTAAACATTTTTATAAAATCAAGTATATAAGGTAGAAAGGTAACCTAAAAACCAGAATATATCTGAAAATATTATGTGTATGCTGTAGAAATTATAAATTGAAAGATTTAAAAGTCGAAGAGTAATAAAAAAATTTCTTTACTCATACACAACCGCCATAAGCTCAGACTACACAGTTCCCTTATGGCCACGTACTTGCCCTTCTTGATCAGATTCCGACCCAATAGCGGGTCCAGCACTGGATCCACATTCTCCTCGATGTTCTCCAGAAGAACAGTAGCGCCACCCGTGATGGATTGTTCTATAACATCCAGATAGCCGCGCTGTCCTAGACGGATCACTTTCAGGGCTTCTCCGTATTTCTGTTTTATCCATTTCACGCCTTGTAACTGTAACATGATATTAAAAATTTGCATTTATTTTAAGCAACTATTTTGCCTAAACACGAGATTTTATAATTAATTTATTTGTATACTAGCCGTACCCGTGCGCTCCGCTGCACCCGTTATAAATAAATATAAAGTAGTTACATAATTAAAATAGGACGTTTGATTCAGGGAACATTCGTGTTTGATAGAAGGATAATCGTTTATTATGTTACTTAATTTAAATTGAATTAAAAAAATTAAAATGCTATCATTTTGATCCAGACGCCACTCATTTGGTCATAAAAATTATTTTAGGAAATGCAGGAAACGAATGCCTATCAAGTTTTCTGTGCATAAGAATCTATTTTAATCTTACCTGTCCTCGATTCACTCAGAAGTTACTGTGATAACATTATAGCATTATGTCCATCTAGAGAAACTACACTTTTCAATGGTAAATTAATAATTAATTATACAAATCGGTTAATTTAGCTTCCGATATTACTTCATACAAACACAGAAACATTCTCTATAGGCTATGTTTCATAGCTTTCGATTGTTGTTGTCCAAGGCCCCTTATAGACGAATTCATTTGTTTATTTCATTACACCGCCTTAGATGGCAGTTATTTTAATTTAGAAACTCATTTATCTCATTAAATATCATCCCTATCAACATTTTTCAAAGAATAAAACTTATCGGAAATGATTTTTAAATAAATTTTTGTTATGTAACATTTTTGACAAAAATCAATAATAAGCGAAATATTTCGATTTATTTAATTCAGGCCCCCTTATAACCCCCTTTTAAATAATGTATTTTGAATGCCATATAGCCTAAAATCTAAGTTACAACGAACTTAATTTATATTCCAATTTTCATCGAAATCGGTTCAGCCATTAGCGCGTGAAAAGGTAACAAACATACAGACAGACAGACAGACATACAAACAAAAATTAAAAAAAAGTAATTTTCGGTTTCAGGGCGGTTAATTATATATGTTAGGACCAATCATTTTTGGAAAATCGAAAATTACCAGAAAAATTTCGGCTACAGATTTATTATTAGTATAGATTTCCCTTTATATTAGCATACAACTTGCAAATCTTAAATTTACATTAAAGATATATCCAATAAATTAAAAATATCAAATATATTTTTTTCATCTATGAATTAAATAAAATAAAAAACCGAGCGAGATGGCTCAGTGGTAACGTACTAGACTCGCTTTCAGGAGGTCCTGCATTCGATTTCCGGTGCCGACCAATGTGGTCGAGGATTTTTCGTGGTTTTCGTCGATTGAATATAATTAATTATCAGTTAAATAAAGGCTAATGTCGGATTTGATTCCAATTACCACAAATAGACACAAAATAAGAGCGAACAATCATTTTTAACAGAAAAAGTACAGTCACAATACGACCTCGGACTTCAAGCGATTGTAAAAACAAATTATTATACAGGGTGTTTCCGGGCTAGTGTTACAAACTTTCAGGGATGATGAGGAAGGGCACATGGATCAATTTAAGACAAGGAACCCTGGTCCGGAAATGACCAAATCGAAAGTTACAAGCAAAAATAGTTGTGTGGAAATGACATAATTTTATTCCTCTGTACACCTTATTTATGTGTATTTATCTGTACATCTTACACATACTGTATTCATCTGACGTTGTTTACGTTGTCTACTTACAGTATTCCATTCAGTGCGCTCTCGGAGGGATGGGGACAGGAAACTACACTAAAGCAATGCAGATAGCGTAGTGTGTAACGGACATGGTCAATTCAATTCAATTCAATTCAATTCAATTCAATTTATTTGGCCATTAGACATACAGTTTTAGGCTTCGTCAGAATACACTAATAACAGAAACAGTAAAATTTAAATAATACAATCAAAACATGAAATAATTTGAAACTTTTAAATTGAAGAAAACTAACTAAATGTCAATTAAAACTTATTTATTAAAATAAAATTTCATACAAATTTGTGTTGAAAAACTCAGCAACAGAATAAAATGGATTATTTAATAACCAATTGTAAAATCTAGTTTTGAAACTATTGATTGGTAATTTATAATATTGACTAGGGAGCTTATTATATAATTTCATCCCCATAATTAAAAAGTTTGTGTTGCTCTTGTGTAATCTACAATATGGAATATTAATTTGTTCACTATTTCTAATTTCATGATCATGTATATTGTCCACTAATGAGTAATTGTCGATATTTTGTCTAGTGTAAGGTACTAGATCATATACATACAAATTTATGATTGTTAAAACCCGTGATTGTCTGAAAAGTGGCCGACAATGTTCCAGATAATTTGATTTACATAAAATTCTAATGGCCTTCTTTTGTAAAATTAAGACGCTTCCAATTTTGGTTCCATTTCCCCAGAAAATTACGGCATATCGAATTATCGACTGAAAGAAAGAAAAGTAGGCACATCTTAAATAATTTTGAGAAACGCAAGTAGTCAATTTCTTTAGCAAATATAAAACTCTTGATAGCTTTGTGCATATGTACTCAATGTGCTTATCCCATGTTAAACTGGCGTCTATAAAAAGTCCTGATATGCACGTCTGTAGACAGCAGGGTATGTGTACAAGTTGCAGTGTCCAGTCGATCAGTCCTAGTGAAATGGAGGAGTACACGAGAGCGGAATAAGCAGACCTGGTTTTCGAATACGGATGAGCCAATGGTAACAGTAGACAAGCTCACAGATTGTATCGGGCCTAGTACCCACGTAGGAGACATCCGGCCCATACCATTTTTCCACGACTGTTCCAAAGGTTAAGGGAAGGAGGGCACGTGGTGTCAAATTACAATTCCATTTCCATACAACTATTTTTGCTTATAACTTTCGATTCAGTCATTTCCGGACCAGGGTTACTTACCTCAAATTGATGCATGTGCCCTTCGCAATCATCCCTGAAAGTTTGTAACCTCGGAAACACCGTGTATATTGCATCTTCATACGTAGTTCAAATACTCCCCGCTTGTTTTTACTTTCGGATTATTCTTTCAGTGGAACAGACTATCATTTTCTGTAACGAATTCTGTTACAAACCATATAAAGAATTCGCTAACACTTGAGTTGTTTTGCTGTTTTAAAATGCATGATTGAGAAACTTTATATTGAATGCTATGAAAATGAGTGTCGTATATATTATCATAGCATCTCGTACTTCACCTGAGGATCTATCATGAGAGGCCAGCGATCAGAATTGGAGAGTATAGTAGCATTCTCTGTAGACATCCTGTCGCTTGGCAACCCTTCATTATTCCAAACTGCTATCTGGGCGTCATCCGTCAGAAGAGAGAGCGGGTCCAATCCTTCTGTGATGGGTACAGGCGGCTGAAACAGTGATCACGTTTTAGTGAAGTACTGGCATATTTTGAAAATATTTTGTCTCCTAAATAACACAAGATTCAATAAAATTTGTAGCTTTTAAAATAGATTTAAAACAGAGGCGAAACTAAGTGTATTACATTAAGGGCCAGTTGTATAAAGCTTTTGAACTGAGTTTAAGGGTTAAAATATCTGCCAGTCAAGTTGAACCTTTATTTTCTGTTGTATAAAAGCTAATCTAATTTCATGTTATCTTAATCTACGTTTATATTTAAGTCTTGGATTTTTTCCGATTAATCTCCTTGAACCCGGATCAGAAGCATTCATATTTAATATTTAACCGGTTCTGAAGCATAAGGCAAGCATTTTCGTGTACCCTGTGTACAAAAACTTTATTGAGGTGAATTATATCTATTTTAAGTCTTATTGATTGATTGATTCATTCATTGATTCATTCATTCATATATATATATATGTATTTATTCATTTATTTATTCATTTACTCATTTATTTATTCACTTATTTATTATTTATTCCTTCATTTATTCGTTCATTCATTTATTGATGGAATGATTGATTCATTCATTCATGCATTTATTATTCACTTATTTATTTATTTATTTATTCATTTATTTATTTATTTATTTATTTATTTATTCATTCATTCATTCATTCATTCATTTATTCATTCATTTATTTATTTATTTATTTATTCATTCATTCATTCAATCATTCATTTTTTCATTCATTCATTCATTTATTTACTCATTTATTCATTTATTTATTTATTCATTCATTTATTTATTCATTCAGTCATGTATTCGTTCATTCATGTATTCATTCATTCATGTATTCGTTCATTCATGTATTCGTTCATTCATGTATTCATTCATTCATGTATTCATGTATTCATTCATTCATGTATTCGTTCATTCATGTATTCGTTGATTCATGTATTCATTCATTCATGTATTCGTTCATTCATGTATTCGTTGATTCATGTATTCATTCATTCATGTATTCGTTCATTCATGTATTCGTTGATTCATGTATTCATTCATTCATGTATTCGTTCATTCATGTATTCGTTGATTCATGTATTCATTCATTCATGTATTCATTCATGTATTCGTTCATTCATGTATTCGTTCATTCATGTATTCGTTGATGCATGTATTCATTCATTCATGTATTCATTCATTCATGTATTCGTTCATTCATGTATTCATTCATTCATGTATTCGTTCATTCATGTATTCATTCATTCATGTATTCGTTCATTCATGTATTCATTCATTCATGTATTCGTTCATTCATGTATTCATTCATTCATGTATTCATTCATTCATGTATTCGTTGATTCATGTATTCATTCATTCATGTATTCGTTCATTCATGTATTCGTTGATTCATGTATTCATTCATTCATGTATTCATTCATTCATGTATTCGTTCATTCATGTATTCATTCATTCATGTATTCATTCATTCATGTATTCGTTCATTCATGTATTCATTCATTCATGTATTCGTTCATTCATGCATTCGTTGATTCATGTATTCATTCATTCATGTATTCGTGCATTCATGTATTCATTCATTCATGTATTCGTTCATTCATGTATTCGTTGATTCATGTATTCGTTGATTCATGTATTCGTTCATTCATGTATTCATTCATTCATGTATTCGTTCATTCATGTATTCGTTCATTCATGTATTCATTCATTCATGTATTCGTTCATTCATGTATTCGTTCATTCATGTATTCATTCATTCATGTATTCATTCATTCATGTATTCGTTCATTCATGTATTCGTTGATTCATGTATTCATTCATTCATGTATTCGTTCATTCATGTATTCGTTGATTCATGTATTCATTCATTCATGTATTCGTTCATTCATGTATTCGTTCATTCATGTATTCATTCATTCATGTATTCATTCATGTATTCGTTCATTCATGTATTCGTTCATTCATGTATTCGTTGATTCATGTATTCATTCATTCATGTATTCATTCATTCATGTATTCGTTCATTCATGTATTCATTCATTCATGTATTCGTTCATTCATGTATTCATTCATTCGTGTATTCGTTCATTCATGTATTCATTCATTCATGTATTCGTTCATTCATGTATTCATTCATTCATGTATTCATTCATTCATGTATTCGTTGATTCATGTATTCATTCATTCATGTATTCGTTGATTCATGTATTCGTTGATTCATGTATTCATTCATTCATGTATTCATTCATTCATGTATTCATTCATTCATGTATTCATTCATTCATGTATTCGTTCATTCATGTATTCATTCATTCATGTATTCATTCATTCATGTATTCGTTCATTCATGTATTCATTCATTCATGTATTCATTCATGTATTCATTCATTCATGTATTCGTTGATTCATGTATTCATTCATTCATGTATTCGTTCATTCATGTATTCGTTGATTCATGTATTCATTCATTCATGTATTCGTTCATTCATGTATTCATTCATTCATGTATTCGTTCATTCATGTATTCGTTGATTCATGTATTCGTTCATTCATGTATTCATTCATTCATGTATTCGTTCATTCATGTATTCGTTCATTCATGTATTCGTTGATTCATGTATTCATTCATTCATGTATTCGTTCATTCATGTATTCGTTGATTCATGTATTCATTCATTCATGTATTCGTTCATTCATGTATTCGTTGATTCATGTATTCATTCATTCATGTATTCGTTCATTCATGTATTCATTCATTCATGTATTCATTCATTCATGTATTCATTCATTCATGTATTCATTCATTCATGTATTCATTCATTCATGTATTCGTTCATTCATGTATTCGTTGATTCATGTATTCATTCATTCATGTATTCGTTCATTCATGTATTCGTTCATTCATGTATTCATTCATTCATGTATTCATTCATTCATGTATTCGTTCATTCATGTATTCGTTGATTCATGTATTCATTCATTCATGTATTCATTCATTCATGTATTCATTCATTCATGTATTCGTTCATGTATTCATTCATTCATGTATTCGTTCATTCATGTATTCATTCATTCATGTATTCGTTCATTCATGTATTCGTTGATTCATGTATTCATTCATTCATGTATTCGTTCATTCATGTATTCATTCATTCATGTATTCGTTCATTCATGTATTCGTTGATTCATGTATTCGTTCATTCATGTATTCATTCATTCATGTATTCGTTCATTCATGTATTCGTTCATTCATGTATTCGTTGATTCATGTATTCATTCATTCATGTATTCGTTCATTCATGTATTCGTTGATTCATGTATTCATTCATTCATGTATTCGTTCATTCATGTATTCGTTGATTCATGTATTCATTCATTCATGTATTCGTTCATTCATGTATTCATTCATTCATGTATTCATTCATTCATGTATTCATTCATTCATGTATTCATTCATTCATGTATTCATTCATTCATGTATTCGTTCATTCATGTATTCGTTGATTCATGTATTCATTCATTCATGTATTCGTTCATTCATGTATTCGTTCATTCATGTATTCATTCATTCATGTATTCATTCATTCATGTATTCGTTCATTCATGTATTCGTTGATTCATGTATTCATTCATTCATGTATTCATTCATTCATGTATTCATTCATTCATGTATTCGTTCATTCATGTATTCGTTGATTCATGTATTCATTCATTCATGTATTCATTCATTCATGTATTCGTTCATTCATGTATTCGTTGATTCATGTATTCATTCATTCATGTATTCGTTCATTCATGTATTCGTTCATTCATGTATTCATTCATTCATGTATTCGTTCATTCATGTATTCGTTCATTCATGTATTCATTCATTTATTCATTCATTCATTCATGTATTCGTTCATTCATGTATTCGTTGATTCATGTATTCATTCATTCATGTATTCATTCATTCATGTATTCGTTCATTCATGTATTCGTTGATTCATGTATTCGTTCATTCATGTATTCATTCATTCATGTATTCGTTGATTCATGTATTCATTCATTCATGTATTCGGTCATTCATGTATTCGTTGATTCATGTATTCATTCATTCATGTATTCGTTCATTCATGTATTTATTTATTTATTTATTTATTTATTTATTTATTTATTTATTTATTTATTTATTTATAGAATATTTTTAAATAATCTTAGATATCTAAGAATACATTACATAAAATTTAATGCGCGCTCACAGCCTTGTTATCTGCTGAAACACTACTTTTAAGGCTTTGGTGTACAAGATTTTTAATTAACACTAAACTTTGTTTGCAATTTCCCGTACCTTTAATTTTTATTGTTTTATTCTCATACAGTAAGTTAAATAACAACTTAAAATTGTTTAGTCGACACGTTAAAAGCGTTAAAATTTTTTAACAAAAAGTTATGTACCTTAGACCTACTGTATGGTCTGCGTAACTTGATGTGATGTAGGATTTGGTTATAGCTTTAATGTGTTCATTATATCTTGTGTGAAAGGATCTTCCTATTTGTCATATGCAGAACATATTATCAACAATAATTATTATCATCATCATCATCCTTCACGAATTAGGCCTCTGTAGACCTGTTTCGGCCCCATCTAGCAGTCTTCTTAACGGTCTTCCTGGTCGACGATGTCCTCTAGGTTTATTCTGCATCATAATTTTTGGGATTCTTGAATTTTCCATTCTTCTTACATGATCTAGGCAATTGAATTTGTATCTGCTGATTTTTTCTTCTACTGACTCTACTTCTAATTGTTCTAAAATTTCTTCATTCCTTTTTCGGTCTAAAAGAGTATATCCTGCTGTCCTCCTCAAAAATTTCATTTCCGCTGCTTTGATTCTGTTCACGTCTTTTTTCTTTAATGTCCAAATCTCGCTTCCGTATAAAAGGGAGGGTAATGCTAGTGTATTATATATTTTTATTCTTGTAGATTTTTGTACTAATTTAGCTTTTAATGCATTGTTTATTATTCCTAGAATTTGTGTAAATTTGGTAATTTTCTTGTTCACATCTTTTTCATTTTGATAAGATATTTCACAACCCAGATAATTGAAATTTTGCACTTGTTCGAGGCATTGGTTATTGTGTATTATCTTACTTCTGAATGGGTCTTGTCCTAAAAATGCCATTACTTTTGATTTTTGTGCTGAAATTTCCGTCCCAAAATCTTTTAATATTTTATTTAATGTATACAATCCTCTTTGTAAATTATCCTCTGAATTGGAAATTATGACTTGATCATCGGCATAGAGTAAGGTATTTAATGTTAGAGCACTGGTTATTTTGATTCCTGATGTGTAGATTTGGTTCCATTTTAAAATAATTTCATTTATATAAATATTAAATAAAGTTGGTGATAGTGGACAACCTTGTCGAACTCCATTATTAACTAATTTTCTTTCGGATATACAGTTATTTATTTTGATACTTATTTTGCTGTCTGTGTAGATTTCTATTATATTTTGCAATAGCAAATTTGGAATATTTTTTTCTTGTAATAATTATGACTACAATAATATAGAAACAGATATGGAAATTCTATACATCACACCAAAAGGTCCACAGTTAAACATCTTAGAACAATACGAAATATATAAACATACAATAACATACCCCCAACATATACTTAATACACAATTACAGTTCAATACCCACACATTATTCGATATCATGATACATAGCACACAAACAATCAGCCCCCACCATACGAGCAACACACCCCCACCCCTACAACTGATGAATGCAAATGGCAGAATTCAAGATCAACAGGAACAACAGTAGTTCGTAGAACACTGACGATGACGCAGCACCGGCGTCGAAACGGGCCGTCTGTCTAACGTACATAACCTTTTTTAAAAGCATTTTAACACTTTTAACGTATCGACTAAATTTTAAGTTTCTAAACAAAGTATTAACGTGAACTACTGGGTGTTCATTTCAAAGTGTGTCATGACGTCACTGTTGTGAGTCAGCGATTTGAAGCGAGTTTCAGCTTTTATGTCAGAGAAGTTGTCTATTAATCAAGGCGTTCAATCTGAACTTGAGAACGTGTACGGTATAAGTTGAACGTCGTAGCAACAGATGGCGGTCTGTACGGTCTGTGTGCTACCATAACCTCTTTCGAACTGTGTTTTGCGCGGGCAAGTCGTACGCAGGGTATTTGTTATCATCGGTTGCGTACGGCAATATTTCACAACACAAATCAAATGCTCCGTGTCCATGTTGACCGTCCAAGTTAATGTCAACAAATACGTAAGTAATCGCCTTAACCCTCTCCCCATATCCCGCCAGTAAAAAAAAACTCACCTCAGTACGTGTTTCCAAACAGTTCACATTCCTGCCACTACCGGCGTTACGGTGCGTATCGGTAAGTACTCTTCAGAATGAACACCATACTTGCTAGGCAACTTCTCTGGCACATAGGTAATACGCCTCTGCGGAAGTGTAGGAAGATTGAATTCTCTAGGCTCATCGACTAGCCTCATGACGACATACATCGAGCCATGACACACTTTGAACTGAACACGCAGTAGAATCTATGTAAGTGAAATATCTTCGGAATTATTAAAGCTACATACAAGATATTTAGAACACAATCGTATGTTTTGATTACCTCAAGATTCTTGAGGTTTGTCAGCCACATCTTGTTCAGCAAGTCAAGTCGGAACTGTTTGGTGAAGCAGCCGACGTAAGATATGAACGCAGTGATGAGCAGTACATCCCCTGGCAACATTTTCTCCTGCAGTCTGAAACTGGAGACAACAGAAAAGACAAAAATAATCCCGAGGCAGCACAAAGTGATGTGGAAAAAACAGGAAGACTACGAAACGCTACATAAAAGTTGACTAAAGGAGATTGGGAAAATAGAGAAGAGTGGAGTAGAATAACTTGGCCACAGGGTGATGCTTGAGAATTACAAATATGTTTATAATTTTATTGTAATGATAAACTATTAGAAGGTGAAACTCTACGTTCAAGAAGGAAGCATACTTAGCCACAGATTCTGCCCATCGGACGTTTTCAGAGGCGAGGCCCCCCACCAGTCTGTTTGCCAACTGGATTGTTGCGTTGGTGGCATCCGCCTCTTGCTGACAGCGTAGCTTCTCGGCAGTAGCTTGTTCAAAGTCAGCCGTCAAGTTAGCCAACTGCTCCTCTAAGGACTGAAACGTTCAAAAATTAAACTAAAACACTCATACAAAACATAAACAGGGTGTTCAGAAATTAGTGCAACAAACTTTGTAGTGGCAGATATCAGAAGAAGTAACTTTAAGGCACGAAATCTTGTCTGAAGGAGTCTACGCATGCTATGAGATGTAAGATAAGATTGTTAAAGTAGCATTAAAGTCATAGTCAGTCATGGGTTTGAATCTAGTACACTACTAGTTTGGTGTTCTAAATTGATGCAGTCTTCGCTGGAATACTTACAGCAACTTTTTTCTTAATGACACTCAATTTATCTTGAGCTGCAGCTAATTCTGCATTCGCCTGGGCTAGAGCTTTGCGCTTGGGTTCCACATCGCAGTACACTTCATAGAACTTGATTATGTTTATCACCCACGCACAGAGACCTGAACAAAGTGAGAAAAAAATTCACATAACGACTTGTAATTTATTAGTTTGTATGTAGTTATAAAAAGAAAATGTGCCAGTAATCCAAAATCATGGTAGATGTTAGAAAATATCGGATCAACTATTTTTATGTATGTATTTATTAACACTATAATTGGGTATGCACCCGGTGGCAGTGATATATAATATACAACAATAACATTACAATAATTACAAGTAACAAAAAGTGAAATAAACGTAAATTTAAATCTAACTATAAATAAATGCAATAAACTTAGAACTATAAATAAGAACTTACTATGCTATAATAACGTCTATTATAAGCAAAAGTAAACCTAAAGTAAACTTCTATTAAACCCAACTGTTATCGACTTAAGTAATTGCAAGTCACCTTAATTAATTGTATACGCATTATCAACTTAATTAATTACACATAAATTTAATTAATTACATATCAACTTAATTAATTACATGACACAACTTATATAATTACACTGCACCTACAATTAAATTTTCAGTCTAATCTTCTCAATCTTTCCTTAAATAACACTCTGCATAAAAACCCGCTGTTCTAACGTGTATCTGTTACGAGAAATCTCACCTAACTATGTTATACATAGCCAAATGTAGGGTCAAGAACTACCAGCTTGTGGCGGAAATCACAGCGCTCTCGTCCGTTAAACGAGAGAGTGGATTCCCCGCGGGTAGGGAAGAAACCATTCTGTATAAGGCTCTCATCTGCACTATCGAAACATATGATGCACATGCATGAGGGTGTGCAGTGCTTTCCCACACATATATAAGCTCTCATCTGACGTCATTTAAATGAAATTCGTATATCTAATACTTTTACCACTTCACTCTGCTATGCTAAATGCATTGCACAGATGGTTACGAAATGTGATTTTTTAGTAGTACGGAATTTCACAATACAAATTATAAATATGTTACATTAGTAATCTGTCACTAAATGAATACCTAGCAGAATATAACATTTAACATTTAAATCATTGATCTCAATATAATATAATTAATATTATCATGATGCAAAGAATGCAATTAAAAACTCTACTGTTATTATTATATAAACTTAATTGTTAATTATTATAAACTACACTCTAGAACAGGGCTGGGCACATTACGTGATTCTGAGATATGAGCGCTGTGTGCTTTAAAGAACGGGTCTTGCGAGCGGTGTGACGTATGCATACTGTACGTCATTCAGTGTCGGTGCAGTTGTGACTCTGCAGTATGATGGCGAACTTTGAAGACGGAGCTTCCGCTCATATACTAAAGCGTCCCTCTACTCCCAATGCTTTTAATGTATCATGGGAGAAGGAGTTCTTTTTGGTAGAGAGCAGTGGATTAGCAATGTGTTTAATTTGGCATAAAACACTCCAACTGATTAAGAAGTTCAATATCCAACGACATTATTCTTTACAACATGCTATGAATATGGCAAATATGTTGGTAATGAACCCCACAAATTAATACAACTTAAAGAAAATGTTTCTCAGATACATTATATTAGAGTATCTATTTGATATTTACATTGCATTATAAGTTATTATACATTTAGTAATATATAATTTTTAATTATACAAGTATTATGATATATCATAGTATAGTATATTAGAGTATATTTTCATATATATATATATATTGTTTAATTGCTCAGAAACTAGAGTGACAGAACATTTTAATACTTTTTCTTATAAACAAAACTGTATTATTATTGTTCTATAAACTTGCTTTTTAACAAAGTAAAAGAACTTTCAAATCTTCCTCGACTTTTGAAGAGAACTATACATCTTCAATGCTGGAAACAAGAATTTAGCTTCCCAATATTTATACGGCAGCAGAATTATTCGTAATTTATTTATTACATGGAGGAGTCCCCCTGCATTAAGTTAATGTCTCGCTTATGTTGTGTATTCTGCAGCCAGGTAGTGCCACTCGAAACTTCTGTCCAGCAGCCAGATCTTGGGGTCCTCTCGTTTTAGATCGGATTCGCACTCGCTCTTGTCCATGTACACCAGACACACCTTTCCGATGCCTTGGCAAGCGTCCAGTTCGAAGATCTTGCACTTGACGCCGAAGTTGGGGCGCTGCCTGGGGTCGTCCTGCTCGCTGATGATCTCGATGTCCAGCAGCGTGGGGCATTCCGCATCGCCCATGCTCTTGACGCCGGCCAGCCGTCGTAGCTCAGACAGAGTTGATCTTCATGTAACCGATGGGGAGCACCTCGCCTTGTGGATATTCTCGACCATGGCTTCATTAAAGATCGGACATCCTTTCTCCTTTCTTCGTGGAAGTTTTGTTCTTGTGAACTTTCTACCCGTGCTCAGGCAGGTACGCTACACATTAAATGAGAAAGATCTCTTCTAACGAAATAGAGTTAGGAAATGATCCCAGGATGGAGGCAGCATTCCCTCGCTGAACCGCTATTATATTAGCATAGTATATTAGTTCATTATATATCATATTATATACCATGAACTGTAATATACTATACTACGATATATCATAATATTTGTATAATTTAAAATTATATATTACTAAATGTACTATAATAACTTATAATTCAATATAAATATCGAATAGATAATCTAATATAATGTACCTGAGAAATATTTTCTTTAAGTTGTATTAGTTTATGCTCATATATCACATATTATATTATATTATATTATATTATATTATATTATATTATATTATATTATATTATATTATATTATATTATATTATATTATATATTAACAGGATGACAATAATGTACTTAGTGATTCGGCTATGAATATTAGCTACAAAATTTGCCCCCAAATTGCAAAGGAATTGAAAACATTCAACGAAGGTGAATTCATCAAGCGATGTTTAATTATATTGGCAGATGAACTCTGTCCACAGCAAGTAGGGGAAGTGGAAGCCATACGCCTGTCTCGTAGAACCGTGGTGAGGAGATTGCAGTATGTGCGTATGGGTTATGTAAATAAGCCTAATGATTTGTGTGTGTGGACAGAGCGAAGTTTATTCCATTAAATTAATAAGAGTGTTATAAAGTCTGTACTGTACAATGGATTGATGTAATATCCTTATAAACTATTATATACTGACAGACTGAATGACTAGAACAACCGTGGCTCTTGTTACATTAATGCAGGGAAGGTAGCTGTAATGCGAGTCCGCCACTGCGTGAGCGTTCTGCTCTGGCTTGGAATTGAAGTGCCTTGCGGAGCGAGAGCAGCTGTGGCCGACTAAATGGAGCCGCTCTCATGCCCGGCCCTACTCTAGAATTATTATTTCCTACTTCTACAATTTAAGTTATTGTTGGTTTCGAGTAGGTAGAAGTCTGTTTCATATGAGAAGAAGTCATTGTTCTGTATTATAAAATATGTCCACGTAATCATTCATATTACAAAATAAAATAACTGCAACAGTAGAAAACACGTGTAAAAATTTTTTATGAACGGCTTATAAGAATAAATCAAATTACAAATGAGGAAATATAAAATATGCTGTTATATTCTCATCTGTTAAAAATACTGACGTTAGTACTCGCGCGGTTTACATTTGTAATCCACTCTAAAAACATATACTTGGTGTTCATTTCAAAGTGTGTCATGACATCACTGTTGTTGGGTCACCGATTTGAAGCGAGTTTCAGCTTATATGTTAGAGAAGTTGCCTATTATTTAAGGCGTTCTTCAATCTGAACTTGAGAACGTGTACGGTATAACTTGAACGTCATAGCAACAGATGGCGGTCTGTACGGTCTATGTGCTACCATAACCTCTTTCGAACTGTGTTTTGCGCCGGCAAGTCGTATTTATTATCATCGGTTGCGTACGGTAACATTCCACAACACAAATCAAATGCTCCGTGTCCATGTTGACCGTCGAAGTTAATGTCAACAAATACGTAAGTAATCGTCTTAACCCTCTCCCCATATCCCGACAGTACGTATTTCCAAACAGTTCACATTGCTGCCACTACCGGCGTTACCGTACGTATCGGTACGTACTCTTCAGAATGAACGCCGTACTTGCTAGGCAACTTCTCTGCCTCATAGGTTATACACCTCTGCGGAAGTGTAGGAAGATTGAATTCTCTAGGCTCATCGGCTAGCCACATGACGGCATACAGCGAGCCATGACACACTTTGAACTGAATACCCAGTATATTGCTACACAGAAAAAGTCACAATTCCGTGCAAATACTTCAGACGTCAGAAATAAACTGTAACAGGAAGGTACTGCAAATTTTACGCTATCAGCATTGAAAGCGGAGATGTGTTGATGTAATGAACAGCGTGGATTACAAATGTATGCCACGTGACTACTGGAGTGTTAATAAAAAACGCTGACTCTCACCTGCAGCAGCTCCTGACTTGGTGCGAACAAATTCGGGATCGAACTCTGAATCCTTCAGATATGGCTGTATGGCCTTCATCACTTCGGGATGAATGTTTTCTTTGTCGTACGTAATAAGCGCATCAAGGAATGAATCAACTTTAGCCATCACGATCTGGAAATAGAAAATGACGTGCAAAAAAAAAAAAAAAAAAACGGACAAACAAATCCTAATATCTATATGCTTTAGATCACTGGAATGAGTGTTCTAAGGAAAGTTGTAAAATAAGAAAAAATATGACATACGGAAATGAAGATATAAAACAACAGTGTAAAGTAAAAATCATGAGATGAATCAAGTTCTGTAAGAGAGTGACGCGTTCACCGTTCTTTTGTCGCATATTCCCATGGGAATAAGGAATGTTTAAAACTCAGGGAGACGTGTTAAAACTTGATAAACATAAAATATACCCCTTATAATTCCATTTTTTTACTTTGTTATTTAACGACGCTGTATCAACTACTAGGTTCTAAACAAATGTGGCTTTCAGATAAAGCTGACTTGAATAATTTCAAGGGAAGATTTGTTTTAGGGCCGGATATCGAACCTGGGACCTTTGGCTTAGCACGCCAGTGCTCTTAACGACTGAGCTACTCAAAACTGTAATAGACCTTGGCTCAATTCGTTAACAGAAAACCACAAATTTAAGTCACACAGAAAGTTTGCACTCAATGCTGAGTTCTGAACTTCTATCAACCCACTTGAGGTATGTGGATAAAAGGAGAATAATTGAGTCGAGGTCTGATAGTTTCTGGGTAGCTCAGTTGGTAGAGAGATGACGCGCTCAGCCAAAGGTCCCGGGTTCGATACCCGGCCATAGAATAATTTTTCACATTGAAATTATTCAACTACTAGGTTATTTAGCGTCGATGAGAGTGGTTACAGCGATATGAGGCCGAGGATTCGTCATAGATTACGTGAAATTTGTCTGACGGTTGGAGAAAGCATAGAAAAAAACTCAACGAGGTAAATCGAACCAGCGCCCGAGCGTGACTACGGATCGGCTGGCAAGCACCTTAACCGCCTGAGCTACGCCGGTGGCTAATTATATTTTAAAGAGAATAACAATAAATTTTAAAACCATAAAGAAATCTTAAAAAATACAGAATATTATAAGCAATGTAAGTGATGGCTATAAAGTATAAAATATGTATTGTTATGTTACTTTTATGCTCGACCATGCCGAAACGTAGTAATTATACACCTGGTAGCAGTCCTTTAATGCACGTCATTAAAGTACACATTAAAGTACAGTTGTTCAGCCAATGACAACTCAGCTTACAGGTGTTCAGCCAATGACAAGTCAGCTTTGTACCGTTATAAAACCGCAAGTATCGATTATTCTCGGATATGCAATCGAAAGAGAATTAGCGAAAAGTCACGGAGGCTGTAAATCCAATACTGTCGCAGAAGGTTATGTTCTGTTACTATAATAATTAGCGTTAATTGTAAATAATATTCAAATAAATTCAATTTGTCATCTCGTTTTTCAATGTCGAATTCAATAATCAAGGTTATATCAAGTTTAACGGGATTACACAAGGTCAATGACATTATTGTTCCTCGGAAAAAATCAATACTTTCGCATCTGCGCACATCTCACAATTCACGACCTAGAACAAGGTCACTTCCGATCTTGTCAGATACAAATAAAATGTATATATCTGAATAATTTCAAGTTAGAAATATAGTCGAGCATAAGAAGTCGTATGAAACTTGCCTATAATGGTAATTAAGACGCTCGTATGAATATTATGAAACTCGCTTGCGCTCGTTTCATAAATATCCATACTTGCGCCTTAATTACTATTATTATAGGCTCGTTGCATAATGTACTATTATATTACAGGTTTTTTCTTAAAATATATAAGGTATTCAACTGTTTTACCTTAGCAGCTTTCCAACTGCGATCTTTCGGAATTTTTCCATTTGGAGCGAGAAGTACCATGACAGCAGCTGTGACATTTGTTACGGCCCCGGGTGGCGATCCAAAAGACTTCAGTTCGGTGAGATTTGCCTAAGATAAAGAGAGAAAACAAGTACTGTATATATTTCCCTTTAAAAATCAAAATATGAACATTTTTGGGCCAAAATCATATGAGGTGTAAGATTATAATAAGCAATAAATTGTGAAACATGTCTTTACTTGGTTACCAAGGATACAGCGCTTTCCATGGAATAAATGTACGGTCACACTTCGTTACTTTTGCTGCACAACGTTTTTATGGTTGAGACAAAAATTTCGCTTCGTATTGACAGAAAACAAAAGTTACGTACTGCAGACTGATTTGTCTTTTTATAGATTGTTTTAATACATAAGATTAATTAAATTGTGAAACAATCTTATAAAAGAATTTTTTGGGGTGTATGGGAAATCATAAGAAGTGGATAAGAAGAATTTTGCAATTTGACGCATCATATAAACCAGTGATTATTTTTTTCTTAGACTTGGAACTGGATACGAGTACAGATTATTCGATTATTATCGATTACGTGTCTAACAAGTCATTCTCAATCAGTTAAAAGTAAGAAAATTAAATTATATCATAACAACTGAGGAGAATAAAATTAGTTTCAAAGCATTCTACGAACGAACGACGACGAATTTCAAGACAGTTACTAAATTATGTATCATGTTTAGTTAATATTTCATTATAGCCCATGTAAGCTTGTTAATGTGCGTGAAAACGATTTTTATATTTAAGTATGACTTTCCTATTTTTGTCATTGTTTCATTATGTACTTCACTTCTGGTAGTGTGGAAGAGAAGGCCTCATGGCCTTAACTCTACCAGAATAAGCAAGCAAGCAAACAACTAAGCAACCAAACAACTAAATAAAAAATAAATAATAAATAACAAAATAAATATAAAAATTACTAAATAAATAAAACAATAACTAAATAAATAAAAAATAACTATATAAATAAAAAAATAACTAAATAAATAAAAAATAACTAGATAAATAAAAAAATAACCAGATAATTAAAAAAATAACTAAGTAAATAAATAAATAACTAAATAAATAAAAAATAACTAAATAAATAAAAAAATAACTAAATAAATAAAAAATAACTAAATAAATAAAAAAACTAAATAAATAAATAACTAAATGTATAAAAAATAAGTGAATAAATAAAAAATAACAAAATAAATAAAAAATAACTAAATAAATAAATAACTAAATAAATAAAAATAACTAAACAAATAAAAAATAATAAGTAAATAAATAAAAAATAACGAAATAAATAAAAAATAACTAAATAAATAAAAAGTAACGAAATAAATAAAAAAATAACTAAATAAATAGAAAATAATAAATAAAAAAATAACTAAAAATAAAAAAATAACTAAATAAATAAAAGTGACTAAATACGTAAAAAATAACTAAATAAATAAAAAATGACTAAATAAATAAAAAATAATGAAAAAAAATAAAAAATAACTAAATAATTAAAAAAATAACTAACCAAATAAATAAACAAGTAAATAAATAAATAAATAAAAAATAACTAAATAAATAAAAAGTAACTAAATAAATAAAAAATGACTAAATATAAAAAATAACTAAATAAATAAAAAATAACTAAATAAATAAATAAATAACTAGATAAATAAATAAATAAATAAAATAACTAGATAAATAAAAAATAACTAGATAAATAAAAAATAACTAAATAAATAAAAAGTAACTAAATAAATAAAAAATAAAAAATATCTAAATAAATAAAAAATAACTAAATAAATAACTAAATAAGTAAATAACAAAATAAATAAAAATAACTGAATTAATAAAAAAAACTAAATAAATAAATAACTAAATAAATAGAAAAATAACTAAAGAAATAAATAACTAAATAAATAAATAAATAGATAAATAAATAAATAAATAAATAAGAAAGTAAATTATAATCCGAAGAGATGGAAGAATATTGGACGACTCGAGAAAAGTTAAATAATGTTTCTGAAGTATGGAAGGATCTGAAGGATGTATGAGGGAATGAAGATGAATAATTGAATTAAATAATCTGTCACTTTTGACAGGCATAATAAACGAATATTAAGATGACATCGTGATGTCAATAATTTTAATGGCATGATCTTTGATTACAATCTTGCACTACGTGTTTTTACCTTGTTCAGAGTGTTCAAGGCTTCTTGTGCTGCCAGTAGAGCGGGCTCTGCTTTCGCCAGGTCTTCCTCACAGTCCTTCTGCTTCTTGCTCACCTCTTCTGCTATCAGCCCCACCTTGCATTCCTCCTCGTCCGCTGTAATTCAGTATTTAACATGTATGAACTACGCTATGCTTTGTTAACTATTCTTCATTACGGTATTTATATGAAATTGTGTCACATATTTTGGAATTACACATTAAAAGTGCACATTCCAAAACTAAAGGCACGGCGAAATTAGTTTCTTTATAGAGCGTCTGGAGTTTAAAAGATATCATTAGGTATACAGGGTGATTCATGAGGATTTACCGTTCTTTACGGAGCTCAATTCCGAAGACATTCTGAGCAAAAAATGTCATACAAACATGGGTCCTATTCTCAATATTTACAGAGTTACGTTTCGTTATTGGAACGCATTGCTGTGAACGCGTGATCTTGGTCAGCGTGCAGTCAGCAGCCAGCGCGAGCGCTACGGAAATCAAAGACAGCCGTATGCAGTTACGTAGAGCGACGAGTGCCGTTCACAAGCGTGCGGCCAAGTGTACTCAAGCGGACGGCGACATTTTTAAAATGTGTTGTAAACTCTCCAAGACTGTAAATTAGGATGCAAAATTGAACTGCAAATAATTAAGTCGGTGGAAGTGGTGTGATTTGTACTAATTGTTGTGATAATTGCGTAAGAATAATGTAATGTTCTAGTTAAAAATAGAAAAAGATGTCTGTACGAAGCAACTAAGGAGTTCACAGCACATTTTTAGCTTCATAATACTTGCCAATTAAAGAAATGATACTTCTGAATGGTTCATTGTCTATTTGCATTATTCTTTTACCTTCAAACTAAAGAAAAAACGCATTTTACAAAGAAATTTAAATTAGTGTAACTCTGAAAATATTGAGAATAGGAACTATGTTTATATGACTTCTTGCTCAAAATGCCTTCACAAATAAGTTCCTTAAAGGACGATAAATCCTCGTGAATCACCCTGTATATAGATTCTTCATAGTGGACAACCCCTCTCATTGTAATGTAAAATAAGTCATTCATGTATTTTTGTACCTTACATTTAATAACACAAATAAATCTAAACACTGAACCTAAGCATTTCTTCAAATAGAAACGCTGTATATTGCTTGTAAATACTTATATGTTACTCGTAGTTGTATTTTCATTAACCGAAGTAGTATTCCCATTGTTCTCCTCGTACTTACCTCGTTATTTTTGCATTTCCCCTGTTCTCCTCGTATTCCCCTTGTTCTCATCATATTCCCCTTTTTATCATCGTAATCCTCTTATCCTCGTACTCCCATCGTTATCCGTTTATTCCTCTTGTTCTCCTCGTATTCGCCTTGTTCTTCTGGTATGCCCCTCATTACCCTGGAATTCCCTTTGTTATCATATTTCCCTTAGCCTCCTACTCCTCTTTTCTCCTCATATTTCTCTTCTGTTTTCCTCGCATTTTCCTTATTATCCTCGTATTACCCTTGTTCTCATATTCCCATTCTCTTCATAATCCCCTTGTTCTCCTCGTACTCCATTCGTTTTCTTTGTTCTCGTATTCCCCTTCTTCTCCTCGTATTTCCTTACATTCTCTTTGTTGCCATTCAATTCTCCCTGTTTTCATCGTTCCCTAGTTCTCCTTGTATTCCCCTTGTTCTCCTATTCTCCTCTTCTTCCTACCTTCCTCTTGTCCTTATTTTCTCCCTTGTTTTCCTAGCATTTCCCTTGTAGCGACGAGGAGGGATTTGCAGTCTTATGTAATTGTCAATTCCCAAATTACCCCTCTCCATAACTAGTCCAGAGAAAGACGTAGTTTTTTAATTGGTTATTTTGCGACACTTTTTCAACTCCTATGGTTATATAGCGTCTGAATGAGATGAACGTCATAATGCCAGCGAAATGAGTCCAGAGTCCAACGCCGAAAGTTACCCAGTATTTGCTGTTTAAGGGTTGACGGAAAACCCCGGAAAAAACCTCAACCAGGCAACTTGTTCCAACCAGAATTTGAACCCGGGATCGCTCGTTTCACGGTCAGACATGTTAACGATTACACCACAGCGGTGGACAAGACGTATAGGAGTCACAAATTCGTTCGCTTCTTCTTCACGTTTCAAATACTAACAACGCCTGCGAATGCTGCACACGCCCAGCACAGCTGTGACAGAGAAGTTGCCGAACAATCTCGGGTACGACATTTATTTACAATACGTAACACACAGCCATTAAAAGCAAAGAGGGCAGTGAAGTTTTGTAAACAAACTTTATTTTGTATAGTATGAACCATTGTTATCGACTATTCAACTTATAGGATGAAATGCTAGGGAAGTGATAAAATTGTAGCTATAAACAGCCGCGATTAATTGAAACGCGTTCTTTCGTATAGTTTTATTGGTCAAAAGTAGTACTACGTAGTAAAAGTGTTAATATTCAAAGATAATATCACTAGAGGTTTTGATTTATCTAGAGAAAATCAAAACTCGAGTGGGATTTAATTGACTATTACACGATTAGAAGAAAGTATATAAAGATTAGAAGAAGTAAAGTACTCTAAATTCTATTTCACTAATGTTAGCTTCACCAAAACGTTTGAACGGAGCCGCCATTTTCAGTTGACTGTCTATGCTGTAAACAAATGACGATCGCAAAGCATGTTTTATAGTACCGTAAAGAATTTGCAGTTTGAAATGTTGGCAAAACAAAGAAACAAATGGTAGGAAAGTGATGAAAACAGGAGAGAGTATATAAAGATTAGAAGAAATAAAGTACTCTAATACAATAAAATAGACATTAATTGACTTAATGAAATTCTTTTTCTCTAATGTTTGAACGGAGCCGCCATTTTCAGTCGACTATCTATGTGGGAAATAAATGACAATCGCAAAGTCTGTTTTATAGTACCTACCGTAAAGAATTTGCAGTTTGAAATGTTGGCAAACAAAGAAACAAATGATAGGGTAGTGATAAAAACAAACAAATGTTGGGAAGCGATAAAATTAAACAAATGCTAGGGAAGCGATAAAATTGTGCGATAAGCAGACAGGATTGGTTGAAAGACGTTCTTTCGTACCATTTTATTGGTCAAAAGTAATATGACGTTGTGAAAGTGTAATAGTCAACGAATTAATTTATGTCACGACTTGGAAGCGAATCCGGGGGGTAAAGGCGACAAGCATATAGAACTGACACTCGCATACATTCTTATTGATACTAATATCGATTGTCTGCGAGTGTGGAAAGCTTAACCTCCCATTACGCTGTGAGCCTCTAATATCTGTAATATAGATAACATTACCTTTCACTTGTTCCCTTGAATTCTTTATTTCATACCATTTCTTAACCTTTCACCAGGAAAAATATAGTCACGAAGCCTGATAGTTTACTTAATTGGTCTGGATATGAACTCGTACCGTGCGAGAAAATGTAAAGAAACTAGCGGTGTATTATTAATACAACAATTGTAAATCAAACTATAAACTACTTTGGTTAACATTTACCTATTGCCTTCTCAGTCGAGACTTTCTCTGTTTCAACTCTCACAATTTCAATCAAAGCATCCGCAGCTTCATTCTTCTGCTTGAGTTCCACTTCTTGGATTGCAAGTTTGGCTTTCAAGTCGTCAACCTATCAAACATAATTTACAATTCATGTTGAGAAATAGTCAGCTAAGTCTCTTGTTAATAACATATAGAAGAGTCCAGGGGAAAAAGGGGGGGGATGCCCACTTTTAAACAATTCTCAGGAAATCAATTTTAAAATTTGGAATTCCGTCATTCCGAAAACAATACTGATAATTTAACCAGCAGTTATTCGGTAACTGTGAACTTTCTTCCCCTTTTCTAAGTGAATACACTTCATATGAAGTATATAAGCGAATGGAAATCTGAATTTTGCCTGAAAGTGGACATCCCCCCTTTTTCCCCTGGACTCTAATTATTTATTCCGTCTTATGGCTTAAGCATTGATTACATCTTATTTAGTCTTAATACTAACGTGTTCGCCCTCTGTAGGGCATCTTCAGGCACGAGATATAACAGATTTCATCTAAAATCAATTACAAAAACTTTGCTTCACATTTGGAAATAACATGACTAGAGTAAAAATATGACATAGTGACAATATTAATCATCCAAAACAATATTAAAAGATCATGTCAAATATTAAAACCAAATTAAAACGACGTACGTTTGCATAGCTATGAAGTAATACTGAATACGTGATGTTGGCATACAAAGTAGATCTATAAATACATTGGTGTCCTAAATATATTGTACTGTTACAAATAACTTGTTGGAAAGAGAGCACATTGATTTCTTCTCTATTTACTTTCAACAAGTTATTGGCAACAACACAATATATTTAGGACACCAATGTATTGAGATCCACTGGGTGTTCATTTCAAAGTGTGTCATGACGTCATTGTTGTTGGGTCACCGATTTGAAGCGAGTTTCAGCTTATATGTTAGAGAAGTTGCCTATTATTTAAGGCGTTCTTCAATCTGAACTTGAGAACGTGTACGGTATAACTTCAACGTCGTAGCAACAGATGGCGGTCTGTACGGTCTGTGTGCTACCATAACCTCCTTCGAACTGTGTTTTGCGCCGGCAAGTCGTACGCAGGGTATTTGTTATCATCGGTTGCGTACGGTAACATTCCACAACACAAATCAAATGCTCCGTGTCCATGTTGACCGTCGAAGTTAATGTCAACAAATACGTAAGTAATCGTCTTAACCCTCTCCCCATATCCCGACAGTACGTATTTCCAAACAGTTCACATTCCTGCCACTACCGGCGTTGCCGTACGTATAGGTACGTACTCTTAAGAATGAACGCCGTACTTGCTAGGCAACTTCTCTTCCTCTTAGGTTATACACCTCTGCGGAAGTGTAGGAAGATTGAATTCTCTAGGCCCATCAGCTAGCCACATGAAGGCATACAGCGAGCCATGACACACTTTGAACTGAACATCCAGTACTTTGTATGCCTACATCACGTATTCAGTATTACTTCATAGCTATGCAAACTTACGTCGCTTTAATTTGTTTTTAATATTTGACATGATCTTTTAATATTGTTTTGGATGATTAATATTGTCACTATGTCATATTTTTACTCTAGTTATGTCATTTCCAAATGTAAAGCAAAGTTTTTGTAATTGATTTTAGATGATATCTGTTATATCTCGTACTTGAAGATGCCCTACAAAGGGCGAAAACGTTAGTATTGAGACTAAGATGTAACACATCAGTGTTTCCTTTCATATGTAATTAATGCTCAAGCCCTAAGACGGAATAAATAATTAATTATATTTTGATACATGTTACTATCAAACATAATTAAGACATTAAAACATTTTTAACAATTATTATTCTGGGTGGCCAAACATTAGAGCAGTTAAATTATTTCAATTATTTAGGCCATAAAATTTATTATATAAAAATGGAGATTTTTTGGAGAATATTATCAAAAAGAAAGAGATAAACAGAAAAACTGCAAAATTTCTTCTAGCAACAGTTTTCAACAAAAATTATTCAAATCTGCTTTACAGGAAGCTTTACCTGAGAGACTAGATTTGCATAATATATACGTCACTGTGTACGTTAACAGAAAACCACAATTCCAAGTCACACAGAGTTTGTGTGCACTCGATGTGGGTCTCTGGCGTTCCGTCAGCCCACGCGAGTTGTGTGGATATAAAGGGAAAAGTTGAGACGGTGTCGGGTGGAGTTCCCGGGTAGCTCAGTTGGGAGAGCGCTGGTACGTTCAACCAGAGGTCCCGGGATCGATACCCGGCCCCGGAACGATTTTTCCCTTGAAATTATTCAGGTTTCAACAACATTCTAAAACAACTACCATATTCAGCGCGGGCATTTATAGCCTTTAAACGAGGTGCAACAGCGATGTACAATATCAGAACAGACACACGCTTAAGGGGTTAGGTACAGCTTACAGCAGTAAACATTTTGGAAATATTCAACATTTTTTTCCTCCATTACTGTATCTTATACAATAATGGAAATTAGTATGTGTAAAACACTGCCCTTCTGCTATTAGAGACATGTAGAGAATGAGGTGTAATCTAAGAAGTGACCAGGAGTACAGTAGGAGGTGGTTGAAGCGCACCTGCTCCGCCGTGCTCCTCAGCTTGTCCAGCCCGTTCTCCAGACGCGCAACCTTGCCCGTCAGTTCGGCGCTTTTCTGCCGAAGCAGCTTGGAGTAGAGGCTGATCTGCTCGAGGAATGACTTAGGCGTGGTGTAGTTGTAGCGGCGCTCGTTCTGCAGGTACACCCGGGATGTGGCGTTCACAGACATGTGCACGAAGCCCATGAAACGCGCCACTGAATCGTGGAAACATTCCTGCAACAACACAACATTGTACACTCTTTTAAACATAGCTAAAAAGAAACGGATGAGCGTATGTCTATTTTTTAAAGTCATTCTTGTAAATTTGAAATATCCCATTATACAGAGTATTCCAGGTTAAGGAGAGATGATGTTTTTAATATGGTAGAAAACGAGTGAATTTCCAATAATTTTTTTACTGCTTTAAAATACATCTTGATATGTACTGTATATTACATAAAATTTAAAGCACATAAGCTACTGCGACACTATTTTTAAAATCTCTGGTACACAGAGATTTTAAATTACACTAATCTTATATTGCAATTTCCCGTAACTTAAATTTTTTACTTTATTCTCATGCGAAGAGTTGAATATCTTCGCAACTAGTAATGCTGCTTGCATGATATTTGTAACACACATTCTTTAGGGTATTAGGAAACTTTTGTCTGTAACGAAAATTTGTTATTTTGTTCCATTAAAAAAATTCTTACATATTTCTATAAAATTCATTCTTAAAGTGTAATCATTTATCTAAAAATTCTGAAAGCCAACATCAAAATTATGCTGTAGACATTTTAAACAATGTGTTTTCAGAAGTAAAATGACAAAGAGATTTTGAATTTATTTAAAAAAATGGCTTAGAAATTTTCATTTTATTAAATTACTGTATCCTGGTACATTTCCAAAAATTGGCCCTGTCACTTTGATGTACTCCAAATCACATTTTTTTTTCTACGCAAATAATGATTTACTTCCATCTAGTAAAAATGGCATTTTGCCAAACATCTGGGCTCTAGTTATCAGGTTCTTTTTAAAATGAATTTGAGGGAGGTGGGATATGATGATAGAGACTGGATTAATCTTGCTCAGAGTAGGGACCGATGGCGGGCTTATGTGAGGGCGGCAATGTACCTCCGGGTTCCTTAAAAGCCATTTGTAAGTAAGTAAGTAAGTAAGAGAGTAAGTAAGAGAGTAAGTGAGTAAGTAAGTGAGTGAGTGAGTAAGTGAGTAACTAAGTAAGTAAGTGAGTAAGTAAGTAAGTATCAGTTCCTCTAATAATAAAAGTGAATTCAGAATCGTATGGATAGTACTTATCGAGTAAAACAATGTTAGCATTTAGAGAAAAAATTATCTTTTACTGAGAAAAGTATTCATTTGTGACTAATATGGTACTATAATTTTCTGTTGTACTTTATCCAAGGAATAGGCCTAAGCTGTTAAAGTCTGCACTCTTATATTACTTCTATTCTGTATACTTTACTCACAGGCAGAACTTCTAGCTCTTCCAGGAAACGTTTTGATACTGAAATGAGCGCTTCTTGTGGCCATTCGTGGAACCAGTTGATCGCTGTGCAGTTGATAATAGCAGGGAATTTACGAGCGCGCACCCTGAGGGTTGATCCAACTGGAGAGAAACACAGCACCACCTTCAACTGGCGCCGAACACGGTCGATGAAAAACTTCCAGCAGTTCTCTCTCGTGTCCAGCATCCCAGCGCCTTTCACCTTCAAGTAAAATATTGTGAATGAACCAGTCTTTAGAGTGGCGAACTACAAATGTTATTATTTACTATCAGGTCATGCAGCGGAAGGTACTAATTAATTCTCTGACGTCATGATAGTTTTAGGTTTCAACTACAATTATGTGTAAGTGTAGTACTGGATGTTCATTTCAAAGTGTGTCATGACGTCACTGTTGTGAGTCTGCGATTTGAAGCGTGTTTCAGCTTTTATGTCAGAGAAGTTGCCTATTAATCAAGGCGTTCAATCTGAACTTGAGAACGTGTATGGTATAACTTGAACGTCGTAGCAACAGATGGTGGTCTGTACGGTCTGTGTGCTACCATAACCTCTTTCGAACTGTGTTTTGCGCGGGCAAGTCGTACGCAGGATATTTGTTATCATCGGTTGCGTAACGCAACATTCTACAACACAAATCAAATGCTCCGTGTCCATGTTGACCGTCCAAGTTAATATCAACAAATACGTAAGTAATCGTCTTAACCTTCTCCCCATATCCAGACAGTGAGAAAAAACTCACCTCAGTACATGTTTCCAAACAGTTCACATTCTTGCCACTACCGGCGTTACCGTACGTATCGGTAAGTTCTCTTCTGAATGAACGCCGTACTCGCTAGGCAACTTCTCTAGCACATAGGTAATACGCCTCTGCGGAAGTGTAGGAAAATTGAATTCTCTAGGCTCATCGGCTAGCCATATGACGACATACAGCGAGCCATGACACATTTTGAACTGAACACCCAGTATATGGGGTGAAGTATAAGTAATGTTAATTTCAAGGGTTTATTCTTCGAGATATTTCAAACAAAAAAGCTTAATACAATTTTGCTCGTTTTCATTTCCTTTCAGAGATAAAAATTGTTTATATATGAAATATTGGATTGGTGCATTTATTATTTCGTAGCTTTTTTCTGTACTTTCATTCATTTGCTGTTCATGTTTCCATAGCAACCAGGTATTTATTTACGCTACGAACTTATACACCAAACCAATACTTTAGAGCGTGTTTTGGAAAATACATTGGTTGAATTCCCAATATGCTCAGTCAATTTAAGAGAGTAGTGTATTATGATAATTAATTACTGAAAGAATTGGAAAGAGTTGAACAGCGTTGGAGGAAGACAGAAGAGCGAGACATCTATCTGCAGATACTTGCCTCATTCCGCACACCAGCAATAATGTTCTCGACATCATCATCTGCAAACAGATCAGGTACTTCTCCGGACGCCAGCAAATCGTTGATAAGCACCAGGAAGTGCTCGTTTGGGACCTGTGCATCTGTCATGAGGAACATAATGCCCACATTCTTCAAACCAGACTTCAAGTACAACCCTGACAGTTCGTTCTGAAATATATAAAATTCTTATTAGAAGTGTTATATCATTGCTGGACTCAACATTAAAAGTAAAGGAAAATAGAAAAATTGTAGTACAAAGTTACATTTTATTGAACGGATTTTCTTTATATTCAATGTCCATGAGTTCATATATATCTGAAAATGATGTATACTAAATATAACTAACTTTAGTCAATAACGTAATTTTTTTAATAAAATAGCCATTTAAAGAAAATCAGTCCAATCGTCTTAATATTTTAATAAGAAATTACGCTAAAGGAAACCCTACAAATCGTATAATATGCTGTATATATTAAAATACATATTTTGCCAGAAATTCATCATTGAATTCTTTGAAAATAAATCACAAAACTATGTTATTCATTTAAGTAAATGTATTTTATTTTATATGAATGACTTCTTAAAAACATCATATCAGATAACAAAAATTAATGACATTTATACCGAACCAGGAAACAAAATCTGAAATGGTTATACAGAGTGATCTGTTTCGGAAGACATGCAATAAAAACGCTATAACATGAAAACTATTGCTGTTTAAGAAATATATAAAGACATTTTAGAAGAATGGACATTTTTCCCACATTACAATTCAATGTGCCACATTGTGTGCACCACACAATTCATATTGTGAGAATTCATGTTTCTCCCAGTGTGACGTAACATCTCAGGAATATTTTTCCAAAACCTGTTGATGTAATTAGGGAGAGGAGTACGTCACCTACCGTGTTCAACATCTACTTGGAGGATTTAGTAAAGAACTGTTTTCAGAACATGGGAGAAGTGATAGTAAGAGGAAGAAGAATAAAGTATCATCATCATTATCGTAATCATCTCGATCATCATCATTATGGTAATCATCATCATTATCGTCGTCATCCTTATCATTATCATCATTATTGTAATAATCTTTATCGTCATCACCCTTATAATTAATGTTATCATCATCATTATCATCATTATTGTAATAATCTTTATCATCATCATTCTTATCGTCAGTATTGTTATCATTATCAACATTATTGTAATAATCTTTATAGTCATCATCCTTATCATCATTATAATAATCTTTATCGTCATCATCCTTATCATCATTATCGTTATAATCATCATCATTACTGTAATAATATTTATCGTCATTATCCTTATCATCATCATCATTATCATCTTTATCGTCATTATCCTTATTATCATCATTATCATCATTATTATAATAATCTTTATCGTCATCATCCTTATTATCATTATCGTTATCGTCATTATTGTAATAATCTTTATCGTCATCATCCTTATCATCATTATTGTTATCATCATCATTATCGTCATTATTGTAATAATCTTTATAGTCATCATCCTCATCATCATTGTTATCATCATCATCATTATTGTAATAATCTTTATCGTCATCATCCTTATTATTGTTATCATCATCATTATCGTCATTATTGTAATAATCTTTATCGTCATCATCCTTATCATCATTATTATCTTCATTATTGCAATAATCTTTATCGTCATCATCCTTATCATTATTGTTATCATCATCATTATTGTAATAATCTTTATAGTCATCATCCTTATCATTATTGTCATCATCATCATTATCATCATTATTATAATAATCTTTATCGTCATCATCCTTATCATCATTATCGTTATCATCATTATCATCATTATTGTAATAATATTTATCGTCATTATCATTATCATCATCATCATTATGATCATTACTGTAATAATGTTTATCGTCATCATCCTTATCATCATTATCGTTATTATAATCATTATTATAATAATCTTTATAGTCATCATCCTTATCATCATTATCGTTATCATCATTATTGTAATAATCTTTATCGTCATCATCCTTATCATCATTATTGTTATCATCATCATCATCATCATCATTGTAATAATCTTTATCGTCATCATCCTTATCATTATTGTTATCATCATCATTATTGTAATAATCATTATCGTCATCATCCTTATCATCATTATTGTTATCATCATCATTATCATCATTATTGTAATTATCTTTATCGTCATCATCCTTATCATTATCATCATCATTATTGTAATAATCTTTATCGTCATTATCATCAACATCGTCACCATCATAATCGTAATTATCATTATCATCATCGTTTATTAACCTTTGTTGTAATGTACTACATTTCCAAACCTACTTTCAGATCTGGAATTCCGTAGCCTTTCCGCAGCTGGATCTGAGAGACTTCCAGGCTGGAAATGAAGGCGGCCAGACGAGCCAGGGACTGCTTACCAGAACCACCCACACCCACCAATAGGGCACTACCTCGAGGGGATTCTAGGATGCGGTTGATTCTGTAACAACACAATGGCATGCACCGAGAGATCATGATCGCTTCTCTTCATAGAATATCCGTCAGAACAAAATACTCGTAACTTCGTAGGGAAATTTCAAAAGCTAATAAAGAACTACAGTAAAGTTTAAGGTAGAAAGTTAGAAAGAAGTCAGAAAAAACGGCCCGAACTTAATAGGAAGAAACTGGGTGCGTCAAAACACAGTTTGTTTCAAATACGTAATTTTTCCTCCACTTGATTGTGCTGAAGCGTGTCTGGATAGCATAATGATACTTTTAACAGTTTGAATATAGTACAGTCGATTCCTGATAATCCGCGGTAAATGATGTACGAACTTGAAACATTGCAATATTATACAGTGCTGTAGTGGTATAGAATCTTAGAACAAGAAACACAAGTTCTATATTCCTATTGTATTAATATTATATCTGAACTGCGACCGAACATGAGCTGCTCATTCGGGTCTCAAATTTTGTTAATATTATTGTACCTTCTTTTTTTATATCGATTGTATTATTATATTTCTATTTCTATTGTTGTAGTTATATTATGTATAAATAAATAAGTAACTAAGTAACTAAGTAAACAAGTAAATAAATAAATAAACAAGTAAATAAATAAATAAATAAATAAATAAGTAAATAAATAAATCAATAAATAAATAACTAAATACCTGACTAAATAAACAAACAAACAAATAAATAAATAAATAAATAAATAAATTAAATAAATTAAGTAAATTGAATAAATAAATAAATAAATAAATAAATTACAAACTGTTTTCTAGGAATGTACCAATGTTCTAGGTATTCATTAAACTTGTCTGACTGAAAATGAATGAAAAGGCAAAAGACAAAGCCCTGGAGAAGGTAAAAATACCTGAAGAAAAAGAAGAAAGAAGGCGAACTTATTTTCAGCACGTGCAGTCTTACCTACACACGTGCATCATGGCATCTTCGAAGAGCACAAGGTTGATGGCGGCTACCAGATCGTTGTAGCTGGCCAGGGCGTCCTGCAGCAGGGCCGCCAGGGACTCCCAACTCTTCACCTTCATGTACTTGGGCTCACCGATGCCTTGCGCGAAGTGGCAGTACAGATTGGGCTTCTCAGCGAGAGCTGACTCATCCAGTTCCTGCAGCAGAAATGTTATTGACAGTTACCATTCTTTATGCAGGTTCCGTTTTGTATCTAAAAATACAGATAGGCCTATCACTTAATTACTTACAAATGGCCTTTAAGGAACCCGGAAGTTCATTGCCGCTCTCACATAAGACCGCCATCAGTCCCTATTCTGTGCAAGATTAATCCATTCTCTATCATCATATCCCAACTCCCTCAAATTCATTTTAATATTATCCTCTCATCTACGTCTCTGCTTCCCCAAATGTCTTTTTCTCTCCGGTCTCCCAACTAACACTCTATATGCATTTCTGGATTCGCTCATACGTGCTACATGCTCTGTCCATCTCAAACGTCTGGATTTAATGTTCCTAATTTTGTCAGGTGAAGAATACAATGCATACAGTTCTGCGTTGTGTAACTTTCTCCATTCTCCTGTAACATCATCCCTCTTAGTCCCAAATATTTTCCTAAGAACCTTATTCTCAAACACCCTTAACCTATGTTCCTCTCTCAAAGTGAGAGTCCAAGTTTCACAACCATACAGAACAACCGGTAGTGTAACTGTTTTTTATAAATTCTAACTTTAAGATTTTTTGACAGCAGACTGGATGACGAATAATAACAGGCATTTCCCATATTTATTCTGTGTTTAATTTCCTCCCGAGTATCATTTATATTTGTTACTGTTGCTCCAAGATATTTGAATTTTTTCACCTCTTCGAAGGATAAATCTCCAATTTTTATATTTCCATTTCCTACAATATTCTGGTTAAGAAACATAATCATATACTTTGTCTTTTCGGGATTTACTTCCAAACCTACCGCTTTACTTGCTTCAAGTAAAATTTCCGTGTTTTTCCTAATCATTTGTGAATTTTCTCCTAATATATTCACGTCATCCGCATTGACAAGAAAAGCAACAAAAATTAAAGGAAGAAACTATAACAAAAGCTCTCTATATAACGTTGTTAAAAATATAAAATTAAAGAATATTGATGCTCCTCTCACGAAGCTAGAAGCTTTCTATAAAAACAAATACTTTACGACCGTGTTTCCTAACCTGATTTCCTCGACCCGATACTTAAAGGGGGAAGTACGTCATTGGCCTACAAAAATTTAATGAAATTCATTCTTTTTATATCTCAGCTACTATAACTGCTAAATGAACAAAACGTTTCATGCTTAAAATATAAATAATTATATTACACTTTATGAAACACTGTTCAGAGTATTAAAATAGTGCAGCTACCTCGAAGTTCTTCTTGACAATATCGTTCTGAATCTTGTGGTAAGCCTCGATGTCCTTCTCGTCTGTTAGTTTGTCCCCGTAGACTCGCTGGGACTCGTGCATCCAGAGTCGTACCAGATCTGTGGGCTGTGGCAGACACTCGTTGGTGCTGAACAACAAACCCTGCGTATGAAAGCGAATCGTATTCAGCGATACACAATATCGTTTCATCATCATCATCATCATCATCATCATCATCATCATCATCATCATCATCATCATCATCATCGTCACACTACTAGGACCGACACTTTCAAACTAACTAGTACGATTAGCACCGGTCATTTTGACCAGCACCGGTCATTGTGACTAGCATCGGTCATTTTGACCAGCATCGGACATTTTGAACAGCACCGGTCAGTGACCAGCTTCGGTCATTTTGACCAGCATCGGACATTTTGAACAGCACCAGTCATTGTGACCAGCACCGGTCATTTTGACCAGCACCGGTTATTAGGTCTAATAATTAAAAATATTATAGATATTACAAATATAAGAACTAATAAAATAAATCGGAAGTGAGCTACTACATAATAAGTATCATGTAATACAATACCAATTGATGAATTTGCGAATAAACAACAAATTAAATGATCATTAAGACAAAAGTAACTAAATCGCACAAAAACTTTCATATAAAACAATTTAAAAGCAAATAAATAAGCAAGAATAAAACTCAGTCATTTTGACCAGCATCGGTCATTTTGACCAGCATCGGTCATTTTGACCAAAACCGGTCATTGTGACCAGCATCGGTCATTTTGACCAAAACCGGTCATTGTGACCAGCATCGGTCATTGTGACCAGCATCGGTCATTTTGACCAGCATCGGTCATTGTGACCAGCATCGGTCATTTTGACTAGCACTGCCATTTTGACCCGAACGTTTTATCGTCAATTTTTTTTCCTTATTACAAACTTTTATTTCAAATAATATCTTACTATAGACTTAGTGACTGCAATTAAAGAGATGAGAGTTAATTTCAAAACATAATTTGATATCGGTATACACTCTTCGAAGAAAAAATTATGTTGTGCTTAGATGAAGAAATCTATTTTGCTATGTATAACCACTAGCAATTAATTATAACATTTCTCAAATGCAATTCTGTTCTTAACATCATATGGAATGAATAAATTCATGTTCTCAATTTCACAAGAAATATTTGGAAATATACATTTTGTGTGTTCTGAATATATATCTATTGGCAGAGGCAGGTATTTATGGAGATTTAATTTTATCATTTGTGTTTTTTTTATATTGGTGTCGGCGGAGATTGTTGGAGATTGATTTGTACTCTTCGCGGAGATTAATAGAAATTTTGGAAAATAGAATTACTTTGTAATTGGAGTATTAACTCAGTATGAATATTACTTTCGAAATAATTAACATTAAAGGTTCGTTGGATTCTGGTAAAGGTGCGGTATGGTTAATAGATAATATTTGTTGGATTGTGAATGTATTTAACACACATTCATTAAAAACGAAAAAAAAACTCGCATCCCTAAAATTAATACTTTCAAATTATTAGTGAAATGTTGAATTCTCCGTTTTTTTTAGTTCACTAATGTAATCAGAACACCTGGAATACCATGTAATGTAGCCTACTTGGATATATAACAAATTCAAGTGAAAAAACTCAGAATATGAAATTCGCTGTAAACTGACGCAATAGTAATAATTTGCGAATTTGTTAATATTTCGCTATTAGAACTCTATTTCGCGATTTGTCGCGATTGTTTTATTCGCATATTATTAATCAAAACCACTTAATTTGTAAAGATTAGTAAAATCTATTGTATATCTATTATGTCGTGATTTTCGCGACCTCCAGAAATACCCTAATATAGCTCGTATGTTTCGAGTATCAACCAGTCTACGTAAAGGGAATATTTTCGATAATAAGAAAGACTTGCCGCATACTCAATAAACGTACCACATGGCGAAAATGTATTGAGATCATTGTTAAACGGCGGAATACAATCATACAACAGCAATATTTGTAGTTTGCTGCTGAATAAAAATAAGACATAAATAACTGAAACACCCTGTATTTATATAGTTAGCATCAGTTTATCAAGATTCCTCCTTGTACAGTAACATCACTACAGCATGTTTGACTATAATTATTTATTTACTGTGCCGCCTTTGCTTATCTTAAAAGTTAATAATTTACATTAACGTTTCAGATACATTTGTATCATCTTCAGATGTAGAGTGTTAAATGAACATTTATAATGAAAACCTTGCCCGATGGTATGGAACTTATTATGATTTTCGAGTCTTGCTAATGTGAATTGCTCTAACTTAACCTAAGTTGGTCTACTGGGTGTTCAGTTCAAAATGTGTCTTGGCTCGCTGCATGCCGTCATGTGGCTAGCTGATGAGCCTAGAGAATTCAATCTTCCTACACTTCCGCAGCTCAGGTGTATAATCTAAGAGGCAGAGAAGTTGGCTAGCTAGTACGGCGTTCATTCTGAAGAGTACGTGCCGATACGTACGGTAACGCCGGTAGTGGCAGGAATGTGAACTGTTTGGAAATACGTACTGTCGAGATATGGGGAGAGGGTTAAGACGATTACTTACGTATTTGTTTACATTAACTTCGACGGTCAACATGGAAACGGAGCATTTGATTTGTGTTGTGGAATGTTACCATACGCAACCGATGATAACAAATACCCTGCGTACGACTTGCCGGCGCAAAACACAGTTCGAAAGAGGTTATGGTAGCACACAGACCATACAGACCGCCATCTGTTGCTACGACGTTCAAGTTATACCGTACACGTTCTCAAGTTCAGATTGAAGAACGCCTTAAATAATAGGCAACTTCTCTAACATATAAACTGAAACTCGCTTCAAATCGGTGACCCAACAACAGTGATGTCATGACACACTTTGAAATGAACACCCAGTATTAAGTTAAAAACACTTGCAGTCCATGTAGTACAATTTACAAGATTTAAAATTATTTAAAAGTGATATAAAACTATAAATATAATCAAAGGAATATAAAACGTTGTAGGACACTTTAAAACACTGTAAGCACTTGTGGGCTGTATTTGCCAGTTTTTGACTTCGTTAGATGGGGCTGCTTCTGTTGATCTTGATTTTTAACAACGAACTAAAACAGACTACTGTTTTTATCACTAACATGTCAATATTATTAACAATGTGTATTATTGAAGCATTTCATTCGATTTTGGTCAATAGATTGTTGTGAAAATCATAGATATATGTTACTATGTACTACGTTAATGTAAATTATTAACTTTTAAGATAAGCAAAGTTGGCACAGTAAATAAATAATTATAGTCAAATAGCAATAACTTATCGGCATACCACAATATGAAATTGATCACTACAGCAGTTATATCTCTCAGGACTAATTATGACATTGGCATATTATCAGTTTTATGAAAATGAATTGAAATTATTTTGAAATAAATATTACATGAAAAATAGCCAAAACTTCTAACTCCAAATTTTACGTAAAATGAAGGTAATGAATTCGGTTTAAATGGCAAACTTTCATGTTACATTCAGAAGCAAGAGACACTGTACCTGGAAGATGTTTGAGAAGTCCCTGAGGTTGAAAATGTAGTGGAACTTGATGGCGGTGGGCAGGAAGACCTGTGTGACCTTGACGTGCAGGGCCAGGGACGCTGCCACGACATTCGAAGCCAGCTTCGTCACTGACGGCGGGAAGCGGTACTCGGGGTTCGACATGTGTTGGGAAATGATCGAGTGGTATATTGTGTTCACGCCTTCCGCTCCAGGAAAACTGTAGTAACAGTAAAAGTATACAAATATTTACATTAAAAAGTTCAAACCTGTCCAAAAATGTCACTTAAACATTGACTCCTATGAAATTTTAAACTATCTCCTTCGCAGTAAAAGACTTCGGGGAGCAACTGGAGAATGCATGTGGTACAACAGCACCAACAATGCTCCCTACCAGTGACCGAGCCGTTCCGAGCCGTGCGAGACAAAGAGAAGCGATATGTAATAATAATAATAATAATAATAATAATAATAATAATAATAATAATAATAATAATAATAATAATAATAATAATAATCCGTGGCGCTATAGCCCGTGAAGGGCCTACACCGACCAGCCGGCTGCTGGCATCACGCCCACATGCCGAAGCAGAGGTGGACGATCATCCCACCAGAACGGAGGTATCGTGTGGTTAGCACGATGATCCCCCCAGCCGTTATAGCTGGTATTCGCAACCGGATTTCGCTACCTATCGTAGCTCCCCAAGTGCATCACGATGCTGGGTGAGCACCGGTCCCATACACTGGGCGAAATTTCGTGAGCAAAATTTCTTCCCCCGTGAGGACTCGAACCGGCGCGCATTCCGTAACGCGAGTCCTAGGCAGGATGCCTTAGACCGCGACGCCACGGCGCGGGACGAAGCGATATCACAGTCTAGTATATACAGTCACGAAGCTCACTACGTAGTAAATATGCAAACATTAGTTAGTTGCTCACCACTAGGATCGCTAATATCGCCTTATTACCAGAGTCCGTGGATATCCAGAGTACCGCAATCGTTTGAGCCGGCAAATGCCGACAAATCCGCCATTGTTAGTCCAGCGCGCGCTATGCAGTATACAGTTGCATAGGGAAAGAATGTAATTTAAGTGCGAAAAAATGCAATGCTGCTGTGTTCAGAACTGTTCACAGAGAACTGAAAAAAGCGCACATTTGTTTTCTCTGTGACAAGGTGAAAGAAATAAGGAAAAAGGAAAGAAGTGACTATAAATATAAAAAGGAACGATCCGCTACCTAAGCGAGCATACATTGTGAGATTAATGAATGACTGTATTTTGATATTTATTTTTTAAAAAATTGGGCCCCAAAATATTTTTATAAAACTAATCTAGAAATTAAGTTGTTTCAGCAATGATATTTCTACATAAAACAAATGAAAATCACGTACCAATTAGGATCAGTGTCAAATTTTTACCGTCTTCTCCCTTTCAAATTAAGCATTTCTGAATTTTATCCTATTTGCTATTTGCAAGAATGACATAATATATTTGTGAAGTTCTGAATTCATTCTTGAGACAAGATTGTATTGTCTGGCTCGATTGGAAAATGCAGAGACCGTAGAAACTAGAAACCCTATTAAAGTTAGACTGATGTGAAATTTCAGTTTTCTAAATTATTCTAGGTAGATCTCTGAAATTTTGTACTTTTAATTTGTAATTTTAAATTGTGTAAATTTAGGTTTTCAAAAGTTGTTACTATTATGGCCAAATTTTTTCTACATACTTATCAGACCTTCAGAAACAAAAGTTACTATACAATTTTCCTTTTAATTTACTAAAAAATAATTAAAAATATTTAATGCACTAAAAGTATAAAAACGGAAAAAAAATTCAACTCGAGCGTAAAAAAATAGTATTAAAATACCTTTTATTGATATTCTGGCTGATATGCATATATATTACCAGGCAGTACATCTCACTTGACGATATGTGTCAGAGGAAGAACAATTGTTTGTATGCATCTGAAGTCTGATTAGTGTAATATGTAGCTAATCGGCGAAGTATGCATTGGAGGGAGAAAGGAACTGGCCACCCTACCCCATTATCTCCTGGCCTAGTTGTCTCATGAATGATGCCTTATTGGTGGTACTTATGAGATTCAAACATGTCTTCGGACATTTGACTAAGCAACAGCAACAACAAAAAATATGAGTGTTAGGTATAATCCTGATAGTAAGTTTTGTTAAGAACATAGCCTATTCAAAAACATTAATGATTATTGTAATACAGTAAACTCTATGTAAACTGTAAGAATTGTTTATGTATTTTTGCGATATGACTTCCTAAGCTAAAACGACATCAAATAAATAAATTTTAAAAAACTCTACAAAAAATTATGCACGTAGTACAAAATCCGTAGAAAGAGTAGAATTTTTAGCAATGCAAAATTTACAGTAAATTAAAGTGGAGACAATTCACTTCAAAGTTTTGGATGATAATAATGAACCAGGTCTCTGCCTTTTTTATTTTCTAGGCATTTTGAAACATATAGACCTAGCATATTATATACAGAACTTACCCTTATATACACTACCACGCTGTGCACACCTAACCTACACTAGTAAATAAAGGTGACTAAAAAAACTATGTAAAATTATGAAAACACTATAATAGATAAATATTATTTATAAATCACTATAGACTGTAGACACTATTATAACACTAACAATAAAACTGTTAGAAACTTGCAAATATTTCTTGTATCACAAGCAAAAACCAAGCATGGAAAACACGTTGCTATGGCTACTAGTAACAAGTGGAATTTTCCTTTAGACAAGAGTTGTGCTCTCCTTTGCAACTGAATATCTTTTAAAGGAAAGCAGCCTTTGAAGTAGGCCTAACACCTGTTGGATTCTATGAAGAAATATTTCGGGAAGTCGAGAAGCTACACTGGCTCAATCGGAAATCTAATATAGTAAATAATGTATGAAATAGAGCATAATTTCCAAAATGGTCACAGAATTCAGAGTGGAGGTCGTGGACGGAGTATTTAAATTAACAGTCAGAGCCCGCAGCCTTTTAAAAACGTGACCCTAAATAGCTGATAGACCGGTCGTATGGTCATGAAAATTGGCAGAGGGCATCTTTAGACCAAAAATGAATTGTTAAAGGCAAAAACAAAAAACGATTTTTTAACCAAAAATGATAAAACCTCGCGTCAGTGTATCCTTGGGGACATTATACTGAAATTACTAATTTCCATATTTTTAAAGCTAAATTCACAAAATGTTTATCAGTAGTATATCTGGTTGATAATAACACATGTACAAACTTTCGTCTCTCTCTATGATAAGTGGTTTGCACTTTATTAATAACTTAATTATATAGTGTATTGCTTTATACAAAAAGTCCCTTGCGGCACAATTTACATTATTTCTCATTGATATTCACTTATATGATTCTTTATATACATTGGAACAAACATTACCATTGGAATTTTCTGTACAGCGAATGGGTAAATTATTAGGAAATTTTATGGCTATTAATTTTTTATTTTTTTTTTATAATAAAAAGATTCTAGTAATTTACTGATTAATTTTACAGCCAAACCTTATAGTAAGCTTCGATTCCATGTATGTAAGGATCCATATAAGTGAAAATCACTTAAGAATAATGTCAATTGTAGTGCAAGCGACTTTTTATATAGAGCGGTTCAATATTTTAATAAAATAATTAATAAAATGCAAACCACGTATCGTAGGCAGATGCAATTTTGTACACTCGTCACTATTAAGCAGATATATCAGTGATAAAAGTTTGATGAATCTAGCTTCGTAAGTATGGTAGTTATGGATTTCACTGTTGTGAACTCTTAATACTAATAAACTTCGCGAAGTTTCAGTATAGTGTCCCCTTATATGCGGAATCCGGAGAGTTCGCACGAGGAATGTAGTTGCAAATGTTTAGATTTATTGTTATTTTATTTGAAACATTGTTGTTTTAATTTGTTACTTATAATTTATTAAGTTCTTGTTGCTGTAATACCTACAACTATGACGTTTTTGAAGGAGTGTATTGAACATTTAAATGTATATTTATACTATTATAATTATCAAATGAAGTTTGTTTACATAAGTATGTTGACTGACAATAATGTTCTATAATGTGAGAAGATCCTTTAGACGTTTTTGCCCCTCAAATTAAAAATATATGAGTTTTACTTCAAATATTCCTATCCCTAGCGTGTTGAAAAGGACTAACAATGGCGGCCGACTCGGTGATTGCGCTACTCTGTATATCCACGGACTCTGCTTATTACAGGCAATGTAAAATAGTACCGTCACAGTCTATTGTTTCTAGCACCCTCAAAACTCAAGCTTCGAGACTGTGTATAGTAGACTGTGGCGATATGTTGCTAGTAAAATTTCTGAGTTTATTGTTCAACAATTGACTGCAGTAGTTAAGTACTAGCTATATAGCTTCAGTGGATATCACTAAACGAAATTATGGAGAAATATGAGGTCAGGTAATATCGTTGAAATCGATTAAAGAAAATTTGTGAAATAAAAATATAACAGGTGGATAATTGGCCTGATATTCACTTGTCATATTTGCGCAAAGGACTCATCACTAATCTATCTCCTCAACAAACTCTACTTAATTTTGCCATTAGGAGTAGTGTTATTTACAAGTAGGGACCGGATTTTTATGTAATTACATATTATATTCCTTTGAACCTAACCGTATATAAATAACAAATCTTTGCGAATCTTGTAATTACTATTAATATATTAAAATTTGATACTACATATTTTTACATATTTACCCCACATTACATAGTATGACTTGATATTACATAAATCTACATATTTAGGGGTTTATTCATATTTAGTTCTTTAAAAGGAAAAAGAAAACTGCTGCCGGGGAAATTTACAATTTGAAATAAGCATTTTCACCTACCCGAGAAAGGATATATTTCGAAACGAAACATAACATCTAAATTCCAGCAAGTAAAAGAGGCACTCATCCCTTACCGCCCACTGTAAATATGAATGAACAAAAGGCAACCTTTCTCATACAACTACTCAGCATTGTAAAAATCAAGGAGGGAATAATCTCATACGCATAAGCGGACGACATAGTAATAGGGTCTAAAGACCTTACAAAGTTAAAAGAAACAATTAACATCATGGTAAAATGCTGCAATAAAAACAGATTTGATATAAATGTGGACAAGACAGAAATGATGATATTCTGAAACGGCGGAAGAGCACCAGAAACAGTAAAAATCTTCATGAAGAAGAGAAAATTAAAAATTGTAGCAGACTACAAATATCTAGGTTTAACAATACAAACCAGCGCAGATGTTGATATTAAATATTTTCATGATTTTACATATTAAGCTTATTTTCTTACATAAATATTTACATATTTCACACTTTGATATTACATAAAAATCCGGTCCCTATTTATCAGTAAGGTTGAGAAGAACGAAAGAGGAGGGTAAGAAACCAAATTTCTCCTGGTAAGGACGGCACAGGTAAACGCCACGCCCATATGATGGAGACATTGTGTATTTGGTTGTCATTGTAGGGACACGGCTGAAAGCTTCCACACCTATTCTCCAGTTTATCGATCTTCGGGCATTTTTAATGAGCACTCCAGGTAAAATGTGTCGGCTATTCTTATCTATTTGAAAAATTGAAAGTAGTACAATGAGCCCATTCCACTTCCTAATGTCGTATTGCCTTGTCCCGCTCTTCAACAATCCATCCATCCATCCATCCATCCATCCATCCATCCATCCATCCATCCATAATGTTGTTAGAGTCCACACTTATAATCCATTTCTTTATACAAATCTAACTAGGTTTTTTCATAACTTTTCTTCTTAATATTATACGATTCTGCTCATTATTGTTTTGAAGAAACAACGCAGTAAACGTGTTACCTGACGGCAAAGACACAGAAATGGCGTTGGAGGCGGGGATTGATGGTGAAGCTGCCCGCCGTGGGGTTCATGCAAGCCACGTACTGACACTTGTGGATGTCTTTGAGCGTCAGTTTGTTGCGGTCGTACCAGTGGCTGTAGTCCAGGTGCTGACGAATGAGGGTGTGAGGCTGCACGGTGCCGTACATGTCCACCTGTGAGGAACAACATTACGTTCAACGACAGTAAATTAAGGGACTAAGGTGCGATTCTCAAAATCTCCGTTATATAATAATCTTAAATTTATTATTAATTTGAGCAGATAAATTTAATGTTGTTAAACCACTTTAATCAAATTTAGAACATGAAAGTGCTCCGATTGTCTGTAATATTATATTAAATTAATGGAAATGATCTCAAAGAGTCTATAAACAGAACATTTCTTGGTTTGTAATTGGATAATCGCTTCAAAGATACAATATATTACTGCTGAATTGAGCTCTGCCTGATATGCATTGGCGGTATAAACACACTTAACATTGCACACTTTGCATATACTTTCATTCCATAATGAAATACGTGTTAATATTCTGGTCTTTCACCGTTGCTATTTATTATATATATGAATCAAATAATTAGAGAATGGAAACAATTGCCTCATGGATATATACAACACAATAGACATTTACAACTACATTCATTACTTCTTGCAGACGATTTAGCTCTGGTGGCATCCTCAGAAGATTAATTACAACGTTCAATTTTTAATTTTAACAAAATTGGAATTAAATATGACATGAAAATCAATAAAGAAGAAACTAAAATTATGGCCTTCTGCGGAAAATACCCTGTGCATAGCAAAATATGTTTAGATTAAAAAATATTAGAAAGAGTAAATTATTTTACATATCTCGGATACACATTATCTTTTTTCGATGAAGTAGACATTTCACAGAAAATTTCTAAATACATGAAAACAATGGGAATAATTAACAACATTATGAAACCTTCCCAAGTATACAAAGGCATAGCAGAATTTGCCTATACAAGACCTTGGCGAGACCTGCACTTTGTTACGGCAGTGAGGCACGGTCATTGAGGAAGAAAGACGAAAGCAGAATAACGGGAAATGAAATGTACGAGATATACAGCGGGATATACGAAATGGGATCACAAACGCAATGGAGATGTAATGGAAGAATTAAAACTAGAACCTGTAATTAATCACGTAAAAAATTATCAGAACAACTGGATAAATCATCTACATCGCATGCATAGAGATAGAATCCTAAAAGTCATGCTCCACTATCGTCCAAACGGGAAGAGATCTCTCGGTCGTTCAAAGAAGCGGTGGATTGAAAATTCAATTGTGAGATCGTAACAGGCCATATGGCCTAATACTTGAAGGGAAGAAGAAGTAGTAGTATTCTGGCGAAACTCACCTGAAGTTAAACATATTTTGGTTTTATAAAAGCAAGTCCAAAGAATAATGACAGATGTATACACGGGAGGACATCATATGAAAAGATTTTTCCAAATATGGAAATATTGACCTTAGATTGTGAGTACTTTCTTTTTTCGTTGATGTTTTATGTTACAACCAAAATGCATTTAATACTTGTCAGAACTTTAAAATGCAAATGCAAAATAGCCTATCTTCAAGCAATCTCAAGTATAATCAATTTATCACAGCTCCTTTTTTTTAGTGATATACATATAGCCTATACATTAAGCTTTAAAATAAAAACAATGGTTACCCTAGAGTACATCCTTCCCCTAAAAATAATTTAATTTAAATATATATTTTTTTTACAAATTCACTACACGCCTGTGATTAGGTACACTGTATTCACTTATTATAGCACATATTCAATTGAAATTTTAGCCACTTACTGCTAATAAATGCTAAAACACATTCAACAATAATTATTAATATATCCGCAACATTATGGGCATAGCGCTTGTAGCAATCTTCACTGCAAAAAAAAAAAAAAAATTAAAAAAATATATATATATTTTTTTTTGACGGTAAAGGCTGGTGTAAGCCCTATGCCCATAATATTCCAGATATATTAATAATTTTTGTAGGGTGTGTTTTAGTATCCATTATCAGTTGTTTCTTTCTTATTGGGTATACAGTATTATATGAGAAATGCAGTAAGCGAAAGGGTAATAACATGTGAGTCCCTAAGTCCTAATACATACAGTAGGGTAGAAGAATGCGTTACAATATGTGGAACTCACATTGAGTATCTCTATGAAGCTGATGAACAAGTACTCATATCTCGGAACATATTATTGACTATTTTTGCAACACCCTGTATACGTAATACAACTAACCTTAAGTGTCTGTTGAAAGGGATTTTTTCTATACCGTGTCATAAGTACTGTGTGTACTGTATGCTTTTCCTATCCAATTTTCCCCTTGCTAACCGCCAATAAAAAACTTCTTTGTCACTTTTATCATGACGCCAGTTTACATGCGACAGCCACATGGTCAGGTTCGCTTACTGAAATTTCTTAGATCATGCAGGTCTGGCTACAATAACAGTACCTCTGGCATATTCATGTCATCAATGAAGTAAACCAGGGTTTTGTTTCCTGGCGGGCCGTAATTCCTGCCAGCTTTCTTCTCTAGTGGTTTTTCCAGGATCTTCTGTAGCATTTCTGAAAACATATAATTAGGTTAAAAAAAACTTAAATCTTTAAAAATATAGGTAGAAATACAGATAAATTAAATGCCGATGTAACGAAATTTTGGAGACAGTGAAATTATTTTAATTGTATTTAATTTCGTTAAAATAAACAAATACAACTTGAAATAACAAACAACATTCAAGCCATGCAATACGATAATGAAATGAGATTTTCAAGGACTATGTTCCAAGGCAGATCCTATTTCATGAAGTTTTTGTTCTGTAAGGACATGGCGTCTTCGCTTTCATTTTCGGTCACTCACAAAACTTGTTTTATTAAACTTATTCATTAACTTTAATGTTGCTTTTCATGTTGGAATTGGGCTCGAGTAAATTTATGTCTAAATGCTTGTCTTAGTGTGTCACACAACTTTCTGCACTTGATGTATGACTTATGATGATGATGATAATGATTATTATTATTATTATTATCATCATTACAGTCTGATCCGTTTGGGTATGGATAATATTAATTTATTATTATAAAGCTATTATGATAGTAGAAAAAATTTCTTGTTGGTTATATTATGATTAAAAGATGAGAGTTTCCATATATGACAATCAACAATGCATAATCTGAAAGAACAAATGACAATCGTAGATGATTAAAATGACTACTACAAATCAACAGCGGCGACAATGTGTTCTTTAGTATACTAAATTTGAGAGTGTTAGAAGAGTTCAAACGGAATTTCGACGTGAGTATGGTGTGCGTAATGTACCTAAATACGACTCCATAATGTTGTGGTATCGAACTTTTGTAGAAATAGGTTCTGTGTTAAAAAAAAATGCAGGAGTTCGCAGGCGAAACCCAGTACGAGAAGCAACTATCTCTTAGCTTGGTCCCCAAACTCCTCAAACCCAACCCCTCCTGAATTCTTCGTGTGGGGTTTTGTTAAAGACATTGTCTATTCACAGAAACCCAGAATCATTGATGATCTGAGAGTGAAAATTACTCAAGCTTTCCAACAAATCACCCCTCTTATGTTACAACGGACATGGGCTGAATTGCATCACCGTTATGAGTTGTGCAGGGTGCGCAATGGGGGTCATGTTGAGCTCTGAGGAATCTCCCATCTTTCAGTGTTGTATGCACAAAGTTTCAACAAATAAAGTTCAGTAGTAAATGCTTTAGGGTGTTTTTATTTTGTCCATACTACTACTAACACTACCACTACCACCACCACCACCACTACCACAATTATTATTACTATTATTACTACTATTATTATTATAATTATTATTACTATTATTATTACTATTACTATTATTACATTCACTTCTCCTTCTATTCGAAATCTTGAACTCTTCTATTCCTTCGTACCTGTCGTCTCGCTTCACTTACTTTTCTTCCCACCATAATCTGAACACACGTTCCTGCCATGAAACAATATTAACAATACCATCCCATCGCACCTCCTCATACTCATCCTCTTTCACAATAGACCTGCCAAGACTCTGGAATTCGCTACCTGCTAGCATCAGGGACTGTCGAAATAAAATTGAATTCAAACGCAAACTTACTAGGCACTTGGTCAGTAATTGAGACTCGTTCAGACATGGTTTTTTGTAAATAGTTCTCTTAATCTATCACAAAATATTTCAATATCCGGTAATTTCATCACTATAGAATTTTGTTATTCTAGGTTTAATTTGTAATTCAGTAAATACAAAAATATTATTTGTTCTTAACTTCTATGATAAAATGTATAGCTTTCATTAATCAGGTAATCTTGTCGTACTTTAATTTTTATTGTAATTGTAATTGTAAATTTAATATTAATTGTAATTTTATTGTTCATATTATAGTTGTAATCCCCTGGTAGATGGGCAGAGAAGGCCTGACGGCCTTATCTCTACCACATTCAATAAATAAATACTAATACTAATTACTACTATTGTTACTACTACTACTACTACTACTACTACTACTACTACTATTATTATTATTATTATTATTATTATTATTATTATTATTATTATTATTATTATTATTATTATTATTATTATTATTATTATTATTATTATTATTATTTTGAAAGCGTTTTCACGTTAAAGTAGCTTATCATCGTACCCATATGGCTTTGTAAAGTGCATTACTACGTCGGACAGGTGACAGACTTATCTCGGTAGATGACAGGATGATAAATGGGAAGTAATAACGTAGCTATGTAACATGCAACGTCCATCACTTTACCTGAGCTTGTATAGAAGTTGAATGGTACATTTGCTATGGCGTAGTTCTCAGACAATGATGCCAGTTTGTCACACACCAGCACTGTTTTCCCTACACCGGCATTCCCAACCAACATCACAGGGTGACGCTGTTCCATCAACAAATCCAAGAAGAAACGGATTCGAATGGATTCCGAAGTATGCACCAGTGCCGCCTAGGAGCGGAAAGGCAACTACGTTAGGTCTATAGTACAGTATACTCACAGTCTAGTATATACAGTCACGAAGCTTGAGTTTTGAGGGTGCTAGAAACAATAGACTGTGACGGTACTATTTTGCATTGTCTGTAATGAGGCGATATTAGCGATCCTAGTGGTGAGCAACTATCTAATGTTTGCATGTTTACTACTTACTGAGCTTCGCGACTGTATATACTAGATTGTGGTATACTGCTTAATAAATCTAATTTTAATATTTCTTCAAAAAGAACTTCGGAATTTTAGAAAATAATTATTTGTACAGGTTCTACCAGACGTTTAAGGACACCCATTCGAAAGAAATGTTTCACTGCTGTCCTTATACTTATGTGAAATCCTTTGATGTTTATAAAGGGACCAAAAAATTAAATTTTTTACTGCAAATCCAATCTCTCTATCTTCAAAACTGTGGATTAGACAGGGTGTTTCCGGGCTAGTGTTACAAACTTTCAGGGATGATGGGGAAGGACACATGTATCAATCTGATAAGAAATTCTGGTCCGGAAATGACAGAATCGAAAGTTACAAGCAAAAATAGTTGTGTGGAAATATAGTAATATGCGTTACAAGAGCGGTATGTTGAAGTTTTCATGTTGGAGGAAAAGTTTGAAAAAGCGAAACGTAGTTGAGCTTTTTTAATTTCCGAGAATTGAAAGAAAACATACCGCTCGTGTATCGTACATTATTTTGTGCGAAGATCGTTTATTACGTACCTGAAAGAAGAATTTCTAATTAGTTGCAATGAAATCTCCATCTTGGTTTCTGTTTAATGACGGCAAATTTGCAAAACAAAAATATCTATCTTCAACATTGTTGCTTTAGAATGTTTTCTGTGTTTACTATACTACAGCTGGCCGTGATATACGTCTGTCTTTTTTTCCCCCCAGTCTATAAATGCGAACTTAAAACAAACGGTAAGGTTATGTAATCATTTATTTTTCATTTTAATATTTTAACAATATTATTTATATAACATATTGCAGTAATAACATCGGCATCTGGAATCTTGTTGATTTTTTCACGGCTTCCTTAATGTTACTTGCATGACGAATGCAGTAACTTTAGTGGAGTTGTAGAGTTTACTTAATTTTTGCAAATATTTAAAAACAATAATTAACAGTGCAATTTATGTAAAATTGCAGTGGTAAGTTTCCAATTTATAACTATTACTATATTGAACGTCTCTAAAAATAATATGTTAAAAGCCTAAAACAGTAAAATCAATATGTCACTTAAGCGGTAAGAAGAGGGAAATTGTTATGTGTGTTAGGTTGGGAATACTGAATGTGGAATTTTAGACTTTCCGCGGAATGGTTTTGTGCGGAAACCAAGCAAATACGCACGATCTCGCACGAAAGTAATTTTATTCCTCTGTATACCTTATTTATGTGTATTTATCTGTATATCTTACACATACTGTATTCATCTGACGTTGTTTACGTTGTCTAATTACAGTATTCCATTCATTGCGTTGTCTGAGGGGTGGGGACAGGAAACTACACTAAAGCAATGCAGATAGCGTAATTTGTAACGGACATGGTCGGTCCTGATATGCACGTCTGTAGACAGCAGTGTATGTGTACAAGTTGCAGTGTCCAGTCGATCAGTCCTAGTGAAATGGAGGAGTACACGAGAGCGGAATAAGCAGACATGATTTTCGAATACGGATGAGCCAATGGGAACAGTAGACAAGCTCACAGATTGTACCGGGACAAGTACCCACGTAGGAGACATTCGGCCCATACCATCTTTCCACGACTGTTCCAAAGGTTAAGGGAAGGAGGGCACGTGGTGCCAAATTACAATTCCATTTCAATAACTTCATTTAGGTCAAAATTACATAAATTCTTACTTAACAGATGAATTGCTGATTAATATTTGTTACTTATAATGAAACTAACATCTATCCATTCTTATTATTATTATCTTTAATTTCTCTAAATAGATTTACAAAACCTCTAATGGCAATTACATTAATATTCTCATTATAGAAATAGAAATATATATATTCTCCCTGTAACATAGTCCTAGTAAGCTTATATTAAATTAATTTTCATCATTTTACTAGCTAACTCAAATATTAAATTAATTATAATTCATTGAATTAAATTAGCTTATAAATTAAGTTACTACTTTACCTTATAGATTTATCTAAATTTAAATAAATGTGTAGTGAAGATTATTGCTGGAGAACCTTTTAAGTGTAGTGAAAATATTTGTAATTTAAATTTATGTATTGTATTGATTAAGGCTGGTTGAGTGGAAGAGAAGGCCTTATGGCCTTAACTCTGCCAGCGAAAATAAAACATTATTATTATTATTATTATTATTATTATTATTATTATTATTATTATTATTATTTCCACACAACTATTTTTGCTTATAACTTTCGACTCAGTCATTTCCGGACCAGGGTTCCTTATCTCAAATTGATACATGTGCCCTTCCCCATCATCCCTCAAAGTTTGTAACACCAGCCCGGAAACAACCTGTATAACAATTTTTCTGTTATGAAAACTTACTGAAAAATTACGTTCTATTTTGTAGGAAAAAATTAATTTCTCCAGTGAAATTTGGGAAGAGTTTGATACTATCTCAAGTCATTCTTCCACATACCAATAATCTGCCACTTCACGTCCACACTCCTGAATTTCGACCCATTTTACTTTTACTTTTCAAACAAGAAATCTAACTTTTCTGCACTTGTAGCAAACTCCACAACTGTTTACTAAAATGGAGGGAATAAGCTGATTGACCAGTATTAACAACTATCAATGTTATGATGTAAGTGACAGTGTCCGCCCGAGGTCAATTTGCTGCGAATTTCAAACTCAACAGAATTTTATATATATAATCAATAATACCTATAATCATATAAGTTTAACCTTATACATATGAAGGGTACACGGGAAAAATGAACAATGTCACAATGCTGTTAAGGGTGATATCATTATTTAATTCACTGTATTACTACAAACTTTAGTGTTATTTTTAACCAAAAGTGGTAAAGGAGAATTAAATCCACGGATACACTCATCATTTCCTTCATTTCAAGTAGAAACATCAATAAATTTTGTAATAATATACTGAAATAGATCACTAACTCATCTTTAATGGAAATGTCACATTGTTCGTTTTTCCCGTGTACCCTTCTTATGTAATAATATCAATCACTAATATAATGTTACTGTAGTCGCGACGCTGTTATTCCCGGCGTGACTCCTCCTCTTTGGTTACGTCTTAGGAAGAAGTCTTTGAGATATTTCTAACTCTATCCCAAAATTCATTGATCTATAGTCTGTAAATATTAATTTTTGTTTAAACAAATTCTGATATCTCGTTCACGCATTAAAATACAGATTTTTGTATTTATTTTTTTTAGGAAAAATGGTCATTTTCTAAAATTCTGTTGAGTTTGAAATTCGCAGCAAATTGACCTCGGGCGGACACTGTCACTTACATCATAACATTGATAGTTGTTAATACTGGTCAATCAGCTTATTCCCTCCATTTTAGTAAACAGTTGTGGATTTCTTGTTTGAAAAGTAAAAGTAAAATGGGTCGAAATTCAGTGAGTGTGAACGTGAAGTGGCATATTATTGGTATGTGGAAGAATGACTTGGGATAGTATCAAACTCTTCCCAAATTTCACTCATCTAAATACATTCATTCTGGAGAAATTAATTTTTTCCTACAAAATAAAACGTAATTTTTCAGTAAGTTTTCATAACAGAAAAATTGTTATACAGGGTGTTTCCGTGCTGGTGTTACAAACTTTGAGGGATGATGGGGAAGGGCACATGTATCAATTTGAGATAAGGAACCCTTGTCCGGAAATGACTGAGTCGAAATTTATAAGCAAAAATATTTGTGTGGAAATGGAATTGTAATTTGACACCACGTGTCTCCTTCCCTTGACCTTTGGAACAGTCGTGGAAAGATGGTATGGGCCGGATGTCTCCTACGTGGGTAATTGGTCCGATACAATCTGTGAGCTTGTCTACTGTTCCCACTGGCTCATCCGTATTCGAAAATCAGGTCTGCTTATTCCGCTCTCGTGTACTCCTCCATTTCACTAGGACTGATCGACTGGACACTACAACTTGTACACATACATTGCTGTCTACAGATGTGCATATCAGGACCGATCATGTCCGTTACACATTACGCTATCTGCATTGCTTTAGTGTAGTTTCTAAAACTTCTTAGGAAGTGAAGGTTCTATAAAGTCTAGGTAGGTAGTATCGTTCGCCATTTTTGTTCTTTCGTTGCCGAGCGACCAGATGAATCTATTTGCCACACCGTTCAAAATTATCATGTCGTAGCTCCTATGATAATAAATCAAACGCTCTGTAATTCAGCAAATAATTGAGCGGCAAATAAAGTCTTCGTGTGCTTTCTGCGAACGCCAACGAAAGAGCCAAAATGGCGGCGATTATATTAAGTATTTATCGAGCATTAAGAAATGAATAACGTCTTCCTCAGCGAATCACAAGACGCACACGTTTCTTCGTTACTCGCGTTAAATTTCGTAACGCCAGTACTCACCTGGATTACAATGGTAATCCACATTTGTTTTTGTTTGCAGACATGGTTTAAACATTGCAATTAGATTTAAATGTTAAGAAATATATTGTTTTCAGTTATTATAGTAATGAGAATGGATATGTTACGCACAACGGAACGTATTAAATATAAATATTAATAATGAAACGTATTATAGTACACAAATTGCATTCAAGTGACATGTTTACATAATGTTTCCACACTGGACGTGTCTATGAGTCATAATTTATTGTTGCACCACAGTTATGAGTTAGTTCACTATCATCATAATTATGTAGGTTATCTAGAATTGTTGCTCATTCGCTGTTTGAAGGTCACCTGATCTCTTGATGTAAACTCTCCCACAGGAAACGCAAGTTCACTACTGCTGACCTTTGTTACGTCATATTTGATAACTAAATACCTCACTCAGGGGTGTAGCAATGAAAAAATTCAGGGATGTAACAATCATTCACACTTCACATATAATATTTTACAGATGTTTTTGCAGTTCAGATTTAACGCACATGATAGCCTAATCTACATCTGATTCAATTATCTAAGTAGGCCTATGCATTTCTTCCATACAGTTCAAACAAATTACATGTTTAGTAAGTCAAAGAAAATAGAGGCAGCGTCGTGAATTTCTGCTTACATCATAGGCTGAGCATAACTGTTCCAGGACATTCACAGCACATTTAGTTCTATTATAAAATGATATTATTTCATGTTTCTAGCTGCCTCCCGTTTCCTCATCCATTGCCTTATCATAATGCATGGTTGATAATGCTAACAGTGTTTTTTTTCTTTGGTACATACGAAATAATTGTGCAGCGTTCATTGAATCCAAACAATGTACTGTTAACTTGCCTGTCTTAGTAGTTGTGAAATGAGGAGGGATTTCTCTTTTGTTTTCTTTCTATGTTCCTACAAGTGTAATTTTGTCATTTTCTAGAAGATCTAAACACAGAGGTATGCTCATGAAACAGTTATCGGTGGTCACATTTCTTCCTGTTCCTTTGATGGGATGAACCAGCCTCTTCACCACTGCATGTGCACTGTTACTTCGGTGAAATGGACAGTCTGGTTGAATACCAGCATAAATTTCCAAGTTATGAGTGTAATATGTTTTCACATCCACCTTAGCAAAAATTTTGATCCAACATTTTGTTGGTTTAGTAGGTATATACTCTTCATGGGACATCGTCCTCTGAATGCAACCAACTGCTCGTCTATAGTTACATATTCGCTTGGACTACAGCACTTTTGTGAGTTCTGAAAAAATAACTCTAATACTTCACGTATAGCAGCCAATTCATAAATTTCTTTCCTTTCCTTTTGTCATAAATGTTATCAAAGAGTAGACATCGTAACAAAAATTAGAATCTGTTGTAGGTCATTGTCAGGTAAATTGACTCTATTCCTGTGCCATTTTTATCCCATAGTTCTCTTACGTTCAGTCTTCCCGATTTCAAGGCGCCAGCAAAATACAAAATACCCAAGAGTGCCTCAATTTCAACGTCATTTGTTAATTTGCAATCTCTGTCACGTCCGTAATTACGCTTCACTTTTTCAATACAAATATTAGTACCCTTACAATTACATTGATTATTGCCTGATCAATAAAGCAGTCAAAACTCTCTGTGTGGGTCCGCGCAATTCTTGCAGCCCTTTTAGGGCTCGATAAATGAATCACTATATTTTGTGCTCGTCTTCTCCCTCGTTGAGCTACTGGTTCTTCCTGCCAAATTCTCATCTTTTTTCTACCTGTATAGCAGTTTCCATCATTTATAGACATTAGTCTTTCATCATCATCATCATCATCATCATCATCATCATCATCGTCTTGTTCTGAATTAGAATCGTGAACTTCATTCTAAAGATCTCCCCTGTTGCTTTCATCATCACTTTCATTTTCAATGCCATCATCCATATCTTCATCCAGCCATTTGCAAATGTTGTTTGTAGTTTCCGTACCCATTGGAGCAAACTGCGAAGAGGATGGAACGATGTCACACATTTTTTCATAAACTTACTGCATTGCATCACTTATAACCATATTAAAAACTATTTCACTTACCTGAACAAAAAACTGACGTCAGTACTCGCGTGGATTACAATGGTAATCCACTCGGAAAAATTGTGCATCACTTTATAAAACTTCGTATAACTTTCCAAAGGGTTGCGACAAATACGTCTAAACACCAGTAATGCCTCACTTAGACTGTGACGAGAAATTGCATTGACGCTCAACTACGCAGTGCTGCAGGCAGTGACGTAATAGAGGATTAAATATCAGTGGATTACTATTGTAATCCACGCGAGTACTGAAGGGTTAAATGTAGCCGACCTGCAACGTGATTGGCTGCCGGAAATTAGAGCGACGGGACTATAACTACGTTCAGTCTGGAGTAATTAATTTTTCTCCCAGAAAAAAAAAAATGTAATTTTTCACTAAGTTTTCATAACAGAAAAATTGTTATATAATCCTCAGTTTGAAAGATAAAGAGATTGGGTTTGCAGTAAAAAAAACTTAATTTTTCACAGGAATTAGGTCCCTACATAAACATCACGGGATTTCACATAAGTATAAGGACAAGAATGAAACATCTCTTTCGAAGGAGTGTCCTTAAACTTCTCGTAGAACCTGTAGAAAAAAAAAAAACAACATTACTGTTCTCCAACCAGGAGATCAACCGTGAAAGGAATGTGCTTTCTATTGCGTCATCTATTGGAGCGAAGTAGATAAATAATATTATCGTTATAACGTCAGTTTAAAAACCATGCGCTCTCCTGCATATGTTATTTCCTGTATGGAGAGATTAAAAGACCAGGAGATTAACAGTGATCTAATTTTGTAACTAGGGTAGTATAAATATGTGTGTATCAATGTTATTGTTTGTGCTGTTAGAGCTAGCCAATAGAGATACGAGTACCCACGTGTGTGACCTTATGACATCAACATTTATTCACAGCATTACCCTGCTTCGTCTCATTTCGCAGAGACTTTCTCGTGGTTGGAGTACAGTAGTAGTAGGATTATTTTTTCTTTATAGTGGTGACATTATTTTTCTTATGAAGATTAATATCACTTGTCAAAATATAAACAAGTTATATTATACATCTAGTGTTAAAATGAGAGGTAAGTACCTGCAGGGGCATATCTGGGTCCAAGGTGAATACAGGAAGCCTCTCTGTCCACGACAGGAACTGCTTGGTCTCTGTGTCCACGTAGTAGTCGAACACGGTCCCCTGAGATGGAAACTTGACCGTCTTGAACTCGTTGACCCACCACTTGGTGAACTCCACGCGGTGGTCCACGGTCTGAAAAGACTTGAATTGCTGCACTCTGACTTGAATTACATCTTGAGTTGTAGGATAATTCGCTAGGTACGGCAGAAAACGAACTCAGCAGGCAACGATAGAAAACAAAAGATGCGAAAACAAATGAATGAAGTGTATAAACAATTGAATAATCTTTTATATTGAAGTATAAGCCCTAAAAATACAGGGTGTCATTTGAAATTTCAAAGTGGGAGTGGCTGAGGGTGGGGGTGAAATCTAAAATGCAATTAAACCTGGTTTCAGACTTCCCCCTTACTTACTTACTTACTTACTTACTTACTGGCTTTTAAGGAACCCGTAGGTTCATTGCCGCCCTCACATAAGCCCGCCATCGGTCCCTATCCTGTGCAAGATTAATCCAGTCTCTACCATCATATCCCACCTCCATCAAATCCATTTTAATATTATCTTCCCATCTACGTCTCGGCCTCCCCAAAGGTATTTTTCCTTCCAGCCTCCCAACTAACACTCTATATGCATTTCTGGATTCGCCCATACGTGCTACATGTCCTGCCCATCTCAAACGTCTGGATTTTATGTTCCTAATTATGTCAGGTGAAGGATACAATGCGTGCAGCTCTGCGTTGTGTAACTTTCTCCATTCTCCTATAACTTCATCCCTCTTAGCCCCAAATATTTTCCTAAGAACCTTATTCTCAAACACCCTTAATCTTTGTTCCTCTCTCAAAGTGAGAGTCCAAGTTTCACAACCATACAGAACAACCGGTAATATAACTGTTTTATAAATTCTAACTTTCAGACTTTTTGACAGAAGACTAGATGACAAAAGCTTCTCAACCGAATAATAACAGGCATTTCCCATATTTATTCTGCGTTTAATTTTCTCCCGAGTGTCATTTATATTTGTTACTGTTGCTCCAAGATATTTGAATTTTTCCACCTCTTCGAAGGATAAATCTCCAATTTTTATATTTCCATTTCGTACAATATTGTGGTCACGAGACATAATCATATACTTTGTCTTTTCGGGATTTACTTCCAAACCGATCGCTTTACTTGCTTCAAGTAAAATTTCCGTGTTTTCCCTAATCGTTTGTGGATTTTCTCCTAACATATTCACGTCATCCGCGTAGACAAGAAGCTGAAGTAACCCGTTCAATTCCAAACCCTGCCTGTTATCCTGAACTTTCCCAATGGCATATTCTAGAGCGAAGTTAAAAAGTAAAGGTGATAGGTGATAGACTTCCCCCTCCATATCTAAATTGACGTGTTTTTTGTTTAAATTCAATTCAATTTAAATAATTAGTTATTTAGGTTGAGAAGTTTTAAAATGAAAGCTCTGTATATTATTTAAAAAAATACAGTCTTGAATATATCTGAGCTGATTGCCTTGTAAATTATAGCAGGTTTCAGGTCGATTAATTAATCAAATTGAAATAGGTATGCTGTATTAATATATAAAATATGTTTTAAATGGTATAAAATATGTGTGTTTAGTTTCTCCAAACTACATTACCTGATCTTGGAACATAGCTGCTCCGAATGCCCAGACAGAAGCAAAAACGAAGTAGATTTCATACCATTCTTTAGGACAATCTGAAACAAAACACAATAGACGTTGACGGAATCCAATCTCAGTGTCTTACCTAAAACTCAATTAACAAAAATAGATATCAAAATTTCTTGATAGCAAAGTAAAAGTAGCGATCGAAAGGATTAATTATTAGTTATAAATTTCAATCGAAATAATTTACAGATTTGATATCCTTTTAGGTTTCTCCAAGTTTGTTGCGTTTGAAGACCAAGTACGTCTCATTTTTTCATCATGATTTCTGCTTCACCTACCAGAAGTTTCTGCGGTTTTAGGACACTTTATTTTGCAGAATGAAATCTCAATAATTGAGGCTATAGTTTTCAGAGATATCTGTCCTCAAAGAGGCAACTTGTTAGAAACAAGTAGATGGTTAAGTCACTTGCACCGGATGACGTTAAAGGGTTTTATCCGCAGGGTATTAAATATTTTTTCTTGATTTTAAATGTATGAGAGATTTTTTTTAGTAAAATTTCGTTTGAAATAGAAATAGGTAACTACCCTGATGGATCTATTTTGTTCATAGAATGCAGAATTTTAGATTAAAATTATTATGTCAGTCTATCACTCGTTTTTTTTAATTCTTAACACTAGCATCAACTGGTTCACCTGGAGGAGTGTTAGCTGGAATCAGCAGACAGTGCAGTAAGTGGCACAGCATCTGTATGTGCGCCATGTCTGTGATGGGCGTGATTTTTTTAAAGCGAACTCTCATGTTTTCCAGGCAGGATGGGATGTATTTGTCGAACAACATCACAAGATTCGACTTCTCTGTAGTGTTGGCTCTTTTTTCAAGCCAGCTTGTAACATATCTGAAATAACAGGATGCACATTACGAAGAACGGACAAAACAGTTACTTTGAAACATTAACGCACTAATAATAATTAATTACTTGTTTTTTTTAGTTATGCTTGTATGCATGAAACAAACTCGTTAATAATTTCTACTGATTTTTTTATTTAAGAAAGAAAGGAAGAAAGAAGAAAAGAAAGAAAGAATGAAAAGAAAAATTAAGAAAGAAAAGAAAGAAGGAAAGGAAGAAAGAAAAGAGAAAGAAAGTAAAGAAAGACAGACAGAAAAAATAAAGAAAGACAGACAGAAAAAATAAAGAAAGAAGAGAAAAAGAAAGAAAAAAGAAGGAAACAAGGAAAAAGAAAGAAAAAAGAAGGAAACAAGGAAAAAGAAAGAAAAAGAAAAGAAAGACAGAAAGAAAGAAAAAATAAGGAAAGACAGAAATACAGAAAGAAAGAAAGAAAGAAGAGAAAAAAAGAAAGAAAAAAGAAGGAAACAAGGAAAAAGAAAGAAAAAGAAAAGAAAGACAGAAAGAAAGAAAAAATAGGGAAAGGCAGAAAGAAAAAAAAGAAATAAAAAGAGAAAGAAAGAAAGAAAAGAAATAAGGGAAGGCAGAAAGAAAAAAAAAAAGAAAAAAGAAGGAAAGAAAGAAAAAGATAGAAAGAAAAAAGAAAAAGCAAGAAAGAAAAAAAGAAAAAAGAAAAAAAGAGAAAAGAAAGAAAGAGAGAAATGGAAAAAAGAAAGAGAGAAAAGGAAAAAGAGAAAAAGAAGGAAAGAAGGAAAGGAAGAAGAAAGGAAAAAGAAAGAAAAAAGAAGGAAACGAGGAAAAAGAAAGAAAAAGAAAAGAAAGACAGAAAGAAAAAAAAAGAAAGAAAAAAGAGAAAGAAAGAAAAGAAAGAAAGAAAGAAAAGAAAGAAAGAAAAGAAAGAAAGAAAAGAAAGAAAGAAAGAAAAGAAAGAAAAGAAAGAAGAAAGAAAGAAAAAAGAAAAAAGAAGAAAGAAAAGAAATAAGGAAAGGAAGAAAGAAAAAAAGAAAAAAGAAAGAAAGAAAAGGAAAGAAAGAAAAAGATAGAAAGAAAAAGGAAAGAAAAAAGAAAAATCAAGAAAGAAAAAAAGAAAAAAGAAAAAAAGAAAGAGAGAAAAGGAAAAAGAGAAAAAGAAAGAAAGGAGGAAGGAAGAAGAAAGAAAGGAAAAAGAAAGAAGGAAAAAGAAAGAAGGAAAAAGAAAGAAAGCGAAAGAAGGAAAGGAAGAAAGAGAAAAGGAAAGAAAAAAGAAAAAAGACAGAAAGAAAGAAGGAAAGGAAGAAGAAAGAAAGAAAGAAAAAAGAAAGAAAGAAAAGAAAAAGGAATGGAAGAAGAAAGAAAAAAGAAAAGAGAAAGAAAAAGAAAGAAGGAAAGAAAGAGAGAAAAAGAATGAAAAGAAAGAAAGAACAAATAAACCAATTACAAAAATGAAATTTTCAACGAATTTTTAAAGACGAATTAAGAACAACTAAACACAAATACAGTTCAGTTAACAATGAATTTTATCCTGGGGTATGATCCTCCGGTCTCTGATGCAACTTTCACTTGCATCACATTTTCGGGCTGTAGTACAATTTCCATGTTCCTCCGTATGTTTGATAATTTTAAGTTTTTCACTGCTTGTAAAGAACTGCAAGCCTATACCTTTAGTAGTACTCATTTTCAGAACTGAAAATATAAGACGCACTTATCACACTTGAACTTCATTCTGACCATGTACTGCTAATTCAAACGCCTTTTAACAATGTTAACAATGGAAGATAATGGCTTCAACGCATTCTGGATGCCGTGGGGACAACAAGGAACAAACTTGTGAAGCTGTGAAATGCTACAAGCGCGGTTCACACCCGTGCGGACCGTTGCCTTGAGATTCAAGGAGGTATTTTCTAAAATGAGATTTGAATCCACTCTAAACGAAAGATACCGACACATAAACAATCAATTGTTTGTATTTTAATTATTTTTTTGCTTTTTTGTTAGTGAAATCCTGAAATAAAAGTTTTTTCTGCCGTTTTCAAATTACCGTAACTCTGTTATTATGAATGTAATCCCATTAATTTATTTACATTTTTTGTCCAAATAACCTCAGGAATCACCTCCATAAACCGGTGCAGAATTTCGTGAATCACCCTGTATACCCGATTGAGCCCACAAATTAACATTCTGATTTTGATACTGCTTGGCGTCTATCTACTAACAATAACTAAATTCAATTCGAAATTAATATCCATATCAAAATATAATAAATTTAGAACGAGTTCAGACTGAAATCAAAGTTGGAATAAATCTAAATTTAAGTCAAACTAGAGAGCAATCTTAAACAGAGATTAAAGTATGTCTGTAAGTCAAACTTTAAAGAATAAAATGAGCGATGTGTCAATGTATGACACTGATTGCAGGGCATAGGTACTCACGGGTTCCAACCCAAGTCCTGCGGGTTGATGTAGAGGATGCCCGCTCGCGATACTGTGGCGGGTGTTGCAGTTCGCAGGTTCGAGATCTCGAATAACAATCGCATAACAGGAGTGAGAGCGATTCTTTCGTTGCTAGCGAGAGTCAGAATCTGAAATTCATTACATCAATGTTTAAGTATTGATGTAGTTGTCATTGCATTTTATGTAATACAGGGACATAATTTTATTTTTACTTCAATTTTTATTGTACCTCAGTTTTTTAATGTACTTCACTCCCACCCCTTCCACTAATGAAGTTCAACCGTTCTCCACACAGATCCAAGACCGCATATACAGCCATAGTAGCCTTACGGTCATAGTAAACAGTACGTTCCAAAAATATGTTCGCGTTTTCCACTGACGAAAGAGCTTTCAATATTGCATCATTTTCCATTTGCCTACGTCTCATCCCGGTTTCCTCCACCTGCTTCTATTCGCCTCTCTGTAAATGCTAGTGGCTGGGCTGTCTTAGCTCTTTTCTGAGAACATTAATTTCTGTTAGGAATTGGACGTCTACGTAATATTATACCCATTTAATTGTTTAAATAACTTAAGTAAAAGAGCCTCGTTAAATAATCAACTGTCACGTGATTTCCTCCCTTTCTACGACGCTGCGACGTAACCACTTGGATGGACAGTAGATAGCATGTCTGAGTAATTTTATCTTTTCGGATCGGGCAGAAATGAAGACTGAAGTTACAGTAGGCTATGTAAGATACTCTTTTATAGAGTAGGTACAGAATTATTCAACATCAGTTACTGATACGAAGTACGAACCTGGTAATTGAAATTAAGTACAATAGTCTATAGTGCGATAATATGCACATTAGAACTGAAGCCTGTATCGAAATGAACGGCCACCATTTTGAAATATGTGTTTAAATATCCATATTATGATTATTTTTCAATTTAACTTCATTCTCTATATTGTACGCTAATGTGCTGTAGGCAGTATAATGAATACGTCCGAATGGATAGCCCAATTCCTGAGTAAAAACACTTACTGTTAATACAGTACTGTATTTTGATTAAACAAAAATCTATAATGAAAATTATCAAACTCAAAATCGCGATATTTCCTAGTTTACGTGAATGAATGAACTACTTTTCTTCCCTCCTATACCTAGTAAAGTGATTTGTTTGTATATTACGCCAGTATCATCGAACTCCAGTCGTGGAAGGAGGTAGCAAACGGTGTTTCCGGTTCTTAATCGTTGATCCAAAGGTATAGCCAGGTTAATATTAGAAATGTTAGTAAGAATAAAATCATGTCCCTGTATTTAATAACATAAATCTTAAAACCAAATACGTAGATGAGGATTACGCCTTATGGAACTCTAGAACCGAGTTTTGACGTTTCGCAATTTTAATCGATTTATTTCAATTTTTAACGGTTTGTTAGATGCATTAAGAATGAGGTTTGTAGGAATTTTGAGCTCAAACGAGGTGCTACTTTCGAAGTTAATTTTATTCTAAATATGCAAGTTATTTTTATAATCAAAATGTCCCATGCGATATTCTTTCAAACGAACCCAGATTCACGGGCAATATTTTTTAACGTTGAGAAATTCATGATAGCTAGACTAGTTTAAGAACAATACATTTTGTTCTTTCAATGTAAAATAAGCATACCGTATTTTTATTTTCGCTTGTAGAGTTAATTTTTATTTTTTTTTATAACGTGAACTAAGCATCGTTATTCTTTTGATCTCTAGAATAAGCAACTGAAATGGAAGTGTAGAAATATAGCCTATCTTAATATTTTAAATTTATTTCGAAATAAGCATTATCTTATGGTCTGTGTTTTGTGAAAATTTAATCAAAATTAGGTTGTAAAATTCATTTTCAATTTTCCAAGATTTTCTTTAACGTGAAATGAGCAGTGTTCATTCTCTGTTCTCTAACACAGATTAAACTAAAAAATTAAACGTTATATCATCTGTATTTTTTTCTTATAAGTTTAAAAACAATATAGTCCACACCTGTGGAGTAACGGTCAGCGCGTCTGGCCGCGAAACCAGGTGGCTCGGGTTCGAATCCCGGCCGGGGCAAGTTGCCTGGTTGAGGTTTTTTCCGGAGTTTTCCCTCAACCCAGTACGAGCAAATGCTGGGTAACGTTCGGTGCTGGACCCCGGACTCATTTCACCGGCATTATCACCTTCATTTCATTCAGACGCTAAATAACCTATATGTTGATACAGCGTCGTAAAATAACGCAATAAAATAAAAAAAAACAATATACGTGGCAATGACCTTCAACTTCCCTATTCAGAAGGGGTTATTCAGAGCAACACAGCCTGATGTGAACGCCCTACTGATTACAGCATTGTATGATCTCATAATTCATGTATTTTAAAATGCCAGGTTTTCTGAAAAACTATTCAAAATATAGCAAAAAGGTATTTGACTTTTTCATTGCTCTTTACTAAAGCATTCATCCACCAGAATTAATGACATTCCTTATGGTTTACCTTGTATATTGTACAAAGTTAATAAATTATAAAAAAAAATATATATAGACCTATTAATTATTGTAAAACAACTGCAGGAATGTATACTACCATGAGATCGTTACGGAACAGGTTCAGATATGAGTTGCCAGGCAACGGGGGAGGAAGCGGAGTTGGACTATAGAATTACACGCTTAATAGCCGAGATATAAAACACCGCGTGAGAGAATAAGATTTATGAATAAACCCCTGTATCTAATTGTAAACGCATAAATTTCGTATTATTGACTTATTACAGCACCTTTACCTTATTATCGTCCATTACAGTATTAAGAGATTCAATCCACATCGGATCGATGTCTCCATCCAAGACAATCCACTTGGGGTTATCGCCTCCCAGATTAGCTTGATCTCTCATTATTACAGAGAAAAGACCTGAAAAACAAATGTTTATTTACATTTAAATTAAAAAGACATAATTACATTAAATTTGTGGCTAAGTAACGGAGTATTAAACCTAAGAAATTTTAGATTTCATTTAGACCTATATTCTCTGTAAGTGCGAGATCGGAAATATAAAACTTGGAAATTTATCCTTTGAAAAGGTAAAAAAAATTCAAATACTTCTGAACAACACTAATAAATATAAATGCGACTTGAGAGGAAATTTAACGCGGAATAAATATGGCAAATGCCTGATATTATTCGGCTGAGAAGTTTTTGTCATCCAGTCTGCTTTAAAAAAAAAACTGAAAGTTAGAATTTATAAAACAGTTATATTACTGGTTGTTCTTTATGGTTGTGAAACTTGGACTCTCACTTTGAGAGAGGAACACAGGTTAAGGGTGCTTGAGAATAAGGTGCTTAGCAAAATATTTGGGACTAAGAGGGATGAAGTTACAGGAGAATGGAGAAAGTTACACAACACAGAACTGCACGCATTGTATTCTTCACCTGATATAATTAGGAACATTAAATCCAGACGTTTGAGATTGGCCGGGCATGTAGCATGTATGGGTGAATCGAGGGAAAAAGACCTTTGGGGATGTCGAGTGGTAGATGGGAAGATAATATTAAAATGGATTTGAAGGAGGTGGGAGATGATGATAGGGACTGGATTAATCTTGATCAGGATAGGAACCGATTGCGAGCTTATGTGAGGGCGGCAATGAACCTCCGGGTTCCTTGAAAGCCATTTGGAAGTAAGTAAGAGATCGTATCAGGATTGTCTGTTGGAAACAGTTCACTGTTCATACATTGTGTTTCGATTTTGCTAACTACCTACCACTATGTACAGTACATCAATTACATATGGGATCACATTCCCTGAATCAGTATTCGTATATTTCTTGTAGGGGAAGTGGGAATTAGTTCGGCATTTTCCGTTTGAAATTACTCAATTTATAGTTACTTATGATCGAGAAACCCAAATGGATTTGTAAACTCCATGATTTAGACTCGGTACAACCTCTATTTCATAACTGTCGCTCATTCATATGATTTAACCAAGTTTTCTTCATATGCACAACCATTTTTCTTGTGGAAGATGCATATTAAATAGTATGGAACTTGTTAAAAAATATTTTTTTATGACTGAATAACTTATGAGTTTATAAAAATATGACTATGCATACTTAGGGATGGAAAAATTTGTACGCTCATTTTCTCAATTTTATAAAGAAAAACTAATTTCACTGTTAGGTATTCATATTTCAGTAAATGGCAAGCACAGGTACACGATCCAGGCCTCGAACAAATAGATAAGTAAATAAATAAACAGGTAAATACGGAATAAGTAAACGCGAAAATAAGTGAACGCGAAAATTAGTGAACGCGAAAATTAGTAAACGCGAAAATTAGTAAACGTGAAAATTAGTAAACGCGAAAATTAGTGAACGCGAAAATTAGTAAACGCGAAAATTAGTGAACGCGAAAATTAGTAAACGCGAAAATTAGTGAACGCGAAAATTAGTGAACGCGAAAATAAGTAACGCGAATATAAGTAAACGCGAAAATAATCAAACACGAAAATAAATAAATAAATACGAAAATAAATAAATAAATAAATACGAAAATAAATAAATAAATACGAAAATAAGTAAATAAATAAATACGTAAATAAATAAATACGAAAATAAATAAATAAATACGTAAATAAATAAATAAATAAATAAATACGTAAATAAATCAATAAATACGAAAATAAATAAATAAATAAATACGAAAATAAATAAATAAATACGAAAATAAATAAATAAATAAATAAATAAATAGATAAATAAATAAATAAATACGAAAATAAATAAATAAATACGAAAATAAATAAATAAATACGAAAATAAGTAAATAAATAAATAATACGAAAATAAATAAATAAATAAATACGAAAATAAGTAAATAAATAAATACGAAAATAAGTAAATAAATAAATACGAAAATAAGTAAATAAATAAATAATACGAAAATAAATAAATAAATACGAAAATAAGTAAATAAATAAATAATACGAAAATAAATAAATAAATAAATACGAAAATAAGTAAATAAATAAATAATACGAAAATAAATAAATAAATAAATACAAAATAAATAAATAAATACGAAAATAAGTAAATAAATACATACGAAAATAAATAAATAAATAAATACGAAAATAAATAAATAAATAAATACGAAAATAAGTAAATAAATACATACGAAAATAAATAAATAAATAAATAAATACGAAAATAAGTAAATAAATAAATAATACGAAAATAAATAAATAAATAAATAAATAAATAAATAAATACGAAAATAAGTAAATAAATAAATAATACGAAAATAAATAAATAAACAAATACGAAAATAAATAAATAAACAAATACGAAAATAAGTAAATAAATAAATAATACGAAAATAAATAAATAAATAAATACGAAAATAAGTAAATAAATAAATAATACGAAAATAAATAAATAAATAAATACGAAAATAAATAAATAAATAAATAAATACGAAAATAAATAAATAAATAAATAAATAAATACGAAAATAAGTAAATAAATAAATACGAAAATAAATAAATAAATAAATACGAAAATAAATAAATACGAAAATAAATAAATAAATAAATACGAAAATAAATAAATAAATAAATACGAAAATAAATAAATAAATACGAAAATAAATAAATATGAAAATAAATAAATAAATAAATAAATACGAAAATAAATAAATAAATAAATAAATACGAAAATAAATAAATAAATAAATACGAAAATAGGTAAATAAATAAATACGAAAATAAATAAATAAATACTAAAATAAATAAATAAATACGAAAATAAATAAATAAATAAATACGAAAATAAATAAATACGAAAATAAATAAATAAATAAATACGAAAATAAGTAAATAAATAAATACGAAAATAAGTAAATAAATACGAAAATAAATAAATAAATAAATAAAAAATAAATAAATAATAAATAAATAAATAAATAAATGTCTAGATATTTACTGCAAGTAAGCATTAAATTACAAACCATCTTTCCATTCCCTCGTGTTTGGGTTGATAATTCCAAACAATTCGTCATTGGTCACAGCTTTGGGGTTCAGGTCGTTGAACACAGGTTTGCGCTTCATGTTCTGGTATGTGCGGAACAGTGTCTTCCAAACTTGCGTCTTCCCTGTGCCAGCATTGCCAACAACGAATACAGAGTGACGCACTTCCAGCAACTCCTCCAGTTGTACCACCTGTTGAAGAACACGAAACTCTGTTATCATGCGTCTGAGACATCTAGATTGAGAAATCTGTCGACAGCTAGATCTCCAGCTAAATGAGAATGCATGATCTGTGAATTTTTTAAGGTATGCAGCAGCGGTGTCACGAAATCAGCACAGCAACTTATGATTTTGAAGTTACGGGATAACCGCGTCTTCTTCTGTAAAGACTGCATACGAGTGTACGACCTCACAGCGCTCAGACAGGGATGTAGAAAGTGTTACGGTAAGCAAGGGATTGTACGTAGTTGAAGAGAAAATCAAATTCATACAAAGTTGTAAGTGCTTGAGATACGTCATGTACACTCTTAGACAAAAAAAAAAAAATGACCGGGCTCCAGATTCTATGTCCGATTCGGAAGACTTCGGGTGCATTCGTCAGAGCATGATACACACGCGGACGAATTTCTTCTGTCGTAAATGTTTGCAACACTCCACTGCCACCACTGTATGATGATTACACAGCATGCTTCTTAAAGAGTCATCGTCTCTCTCGCATAGCGTAGTCGGTAGCAATGTGGTCTTGTATTCGAAAGGTTTTGAGTTCGGATCTCAGTCTATACTTTGCTTTTTTTCATTCTCACTTTTTACTTCTTATATGCTGATAATAACCAGTATTGTGAAATATTAACAAAAAGTTAATATTTACAAAGGGCAAGTTAGATACATAATAGCAATTCTTTCCCTTGGATCTTGAATTTAAAGAGACTAAACGAAATGTTTTCGGATAGAAATAAACAAAAATAAACCTTAAGTAAAAGAAATCCTTCTCGGATAGGAATAAACAAACATAATCCTTTTCTTTGTATTAAATAAAATAAAGAAATAGATCTCGGAGGCCAATAAACAAGAAGAGCTTGCAAATCAAGCTTTCAAGTATAACTCCCTGTAAAGTTGACTCGAATAATTTCGAGGGAAAAATCGTTTCGGGGCCGGGCATCGAATCCGGGATCCTTGGTTCAACGTACCAACGCTCTCCCAACTGAGCCACCCGGGAACTCCACCAGACACCGATCCAACTTTTCCCTCTATATCCACAGACCTCAAAGTGGGCTGACAACCGTCAAGCAACCAACATTGAGAGCACACCAACTCTGTGTGACTCAGATTGTGGCTTTCTGTTAACGAACAGTGACATACATTATGCAAATCAAGCTTTCAGGTATAACTCCCTGTAAAGTTGACTCGAATAATTTCGAGGGAAAAATCGTTCCGGGGCCGGGCATCGAACCCGGGACCCTTGGTTAAACGTGAAGAAGAGCTTGCCTCCAAGTATCTGGCCTATGTCTTCTGTCAGCCATGTCACCCCTGATAATGACAAGAGAGAATGGTTGTTTCACGTTTAATATTCCCAGTTACATGTGCACATAACTATGTGAGTAGTTTAATATCAAAGGCTGACATCTGACCTCACATCGAAATTTAGATAATGTGGATTCTTATACATTTTTTCACGCTCTTTTCGGTTATGGTGAACTATATGGAAAGTCTAACACTACATCTATAAAAATAAATTGTGTTAAAATATTACAAAGAACACTGTGAAACAAAAAGTGCCTCTAGATTAAAACTATGGAGACAACAGATATCCGTCTTTGATATTAAACTACTCATGTTTTCAGAAGTTCCAGATGTCCCTGATTAAATTACACACCAATATACTGGGTGTTCAGTTCAAAATGTGTCATGGCTCGCTGTATGCCGTAATGTGGCTAGCCGATGAGCCTAGAGAATTTAATCTTCCTACACTTCCGCAGAGGTGTATAACCTAAGAGGCAGAGAAGTGGCTTAGCAAGTACGGCGTTCATTCTGAAGAGTACGTACCAATACGTACGGTAACGCCGGTAGTGGCAGGAATGTGAACTGTTTGGAAATACGTACTGTCGGGATATGGGGAGAGGGTTAAGACGATTACTTACGTATTTGTTTACATTAACTTCGACGGTCAACATGGACACAGATCATCTGATTTGTATTGTGGAATGTTTCCGTACGCAACCGAGGTACGACTTGCCCGCGCAAAACACAGTTCGAAAGAGGTTATGGTAGCACACAGACCGTACAGACCGCCATCTGTTGCTACGACGTTGAAGTTATACCGTACACGTTCTCAAGTTCAGATTGAAGAACGCCTTAAATAATAGGCAACTTATCTAATATATAAGCTGAAACTCGCTTCAAATAGGTGACCCAACAGTGACGTCATGACACACTTTGAAATGAACACCCAGTAGAATTAAACATCTGACGTCCTTGGGGTACACGACCTTGAATCGCCTACATAAGAAGCAAGGCTGTTACCATGGAGCTATTACAAAGCAGATATGTAACGGCACTATTTACAAGTGTAGCCAATATCTGGAACGCATTGGTTTTGTCTTTAACATTATTCATCTCGTTTTAGCAATACTATTAACATTATGATAATGATGATGATAATTATTATGATGATGATGATGATTATTATTATTATTATCATTATTATCATTATTGTTATTGTGTTTGTAATACTATGAATATTATTATTTTTATGGTTGTTGGAGGTTGTTGCATTATTATTAGACTATTATTATTATTATTATTATTATTATTATTATTATTATTATTATTATTATAACTGCTACTCTTAGAAATTATAGCAACTGATCAATACTCCATATGGAGAAGGGAGAAGATCCAAGAAGTGAGCATCTATTAGAATTCTAGGGTAATTAGGAAGAAGTCACCGATATTACTGAATGTTTTTCTTTAATTTTTCAACTAATACAAATTCCTGTGCACGTTAATAAATGTATCATTTGTTTCTAGCTAGAGAAAAAATAAAACGAAACAAATATATATACTTATACGAAGGCTGATACGAACCCGGGTTTTCTGGGTGTGAAGTCAGAGTTTTACCACGGAGCTATGACACATAACAGTTCAAACCGTTGTTTGCCGGTATAAGAGTATGTTCTTGGATCTCGCTGGTTTCGTCCTTACTACTCTGATTTTAGTCTTGTGTATCAGGCGCACAGCCGAACGGAACTTAGACAAATTTACGCTTCAAGAGTCCGGTCATTTTTTTTTTTTTTGTCTAAGAGTGTACAATAATAATTTAGTCTCAAGTTTCTGCAGCGTACCTTCAGTATGAAGTTGTCCTCTGGCTGCAGCAGCAAGTCTGTGGCCGCTTGCTTCACTGTCCTTTCGAAGTCCTGGTCTCTCTTCCTGGGGACGTCCAACGCTGGGAAAAGGTCTCCAATGAGACCCATGAACACGGGAACGTCGTCAGTTACCACTTTTGGGATGTTGAAGTCTCTGAGAGCTCTCATTAGCACTTCTTCTTCTGGACGCCCGGGATCACCGCGCTATGACATTCATTTTACAAATAGACTATCCAATATCATTAATCTAGTCAGTGTGTAGGTCTGTTAACTTACAGATCTGTCATAAGTAAAGTAAAGTGACGCTTTATCAACTGCCATGTTTTTCTAGACTCTGAGTGAGATGAAGGTGATAATTAGTGCTAGGATTTTGATGAAATTGCATCTTTTTTCTAGTAAGCCAGAAACATAGCTGCTTTAGTACAGGGACATCACTTTATTTTTACCAACATTTTTAACATTAACCTGGCTATACTCGGAAACACTGTTGCCCCCTTCCATTACAGGAGTTTGATGTTACTAGTGCAATATGAAAACAAATCATTTTAATAGGTATAGAAGGAGAGAAAAGTAGTGTATCCATTTATGTTGTAGGGAAATACGATATTACGATTTTCAGTTTGATCATCACTTTTACGGAATTTATCAAAATACAGTAGAGTAGTAACATTTTTTTTTTCAAAAACTCAACTTTTCAGGCGGCTATGTTCGTTATGTAATGTCTACTTTATTTAGAATATTAATTATTGGTGTTAACATACAATATAGAGAGTGCATTTAAATTGAGGGCTCATAAGTAAAGGGCTGTAAGTGCACTTAAGTTACTTTTGAGAAAATGGGGTTTAAATATTTAAGCTTTCGTAAAATCGGTGAAATGTTTTATTTAAATTTTAATGTTTGATGCGATTAAAATATCCCTTTGCCACTTAAATTTTAGATACTTTAGCTTACTCTGGATGCACTTAACTCACGTTATTACAAATGTCACTAGCATTCCTTTGCTTCTAGCCACCTCAATTCAAAAAAAGCTAATCTGAATTTTTAAACAAGTTGCTGAAAATGGTTGCCGTTCATTACAATGCAGGCTTCAATTCAGTACGCATATTATTAAAAAACATTTTGAAGCATATTCTCTGAAATTGAATTTATCGTTTCTTGAATATAATTTTTTGGTACGATATTATTAATATAGGTTATTTCTTCTATAGAAAACGCAATCATATTTATGAAACACACTATACACTGCAGTGTTTACTTCACTGCTTGAAGACTTCGAATGCAACAGCGGCCGTAAGTTTGTGTGTCTGACGGGAGCAAGGGCATTAGTGAAGGGGTGAGAGTGAAGTACATTCAGAAATGCAGGTACAATAAAAATGCAAGTAAAAATAAAATGATGTCCCTGTATTTATACTGGGTGTTCAGTTCAAAGTGTGTCATGGCTCGATGTGTGCCGTCATGTGGCTAGTCGATGAGCCTAGAGAATTCAATCTTCCTACACTTCCACAGAGGTGTATTACTTATGTGCCAGAGAAGTTGCCTAGCAAGTACGGCGTTCATTCTGAAGAGTACTTACCGATACGTACGGTAACGCCTCTAGTGGCAGGAATGTGAACTGTTTGGAAACACTTACTCAGGTGAGTTTTTTTTCTTACTGTCGGGATATGGGGAGAGGGTTAAGACGATTACTTACATATTTGTTGACATTAACTTCGACGGTCAACATGGACACGGAGCATTTGATTTGTATTGTGGAATGTTTCCGTACGCAACCGATGATAACAAATACCCTGCGTACGACTTGCCCGCGCAAAACACAGTTCGAAAGAGGTTATGGTTGCACACAGACGGTACAGACCGCCATCTGTTGCTACGACGTTCAAGTTATACCGTACACGTTCTCAAGTTCAGATTGAACGCCTTGATTAATAGGCAACTTCTCTGACACAAAAGCTGAAATTCGCTTCAAATCGCTGACTCATCAACAGTGACGTCATGACACACTTTGAAATGAACACCTAGTATGTTATGTGATAAACTGAGTGTTGCAAGACATATTTGTTAGGGCATTTTTTTTTTTGCATATTTTGCCTGTTTCAACTCATAAGAGCATCTTTTGTTTTATTCGGTCATTTTTTAGGCATTTTCATTTAATTTTGGCCATATATCCCCATTATTAATGTAAAATAATGTTTATTTCCTTTGATATTTTCTTTAGATATTTTGTCGATTAATACCCATTATTTTGTACAATATCTTAATCGTATTTCTACACCAATATTGTCATTTTAACGTAGTACACCACATGTAATGCATTAGTCCAACCACCCCTACAATATAGACTCCTCTGTAACTGCTAATTCTGGATAAGAGTGGCCTTGCAATAGACTACATGGAAACTAAAATTAAGTAAATCTATGGCGCTACAGCCCATGAAGGGCCAAGACCGACCAGCTGTCTGCTGACCTCACGTCCACTTGCTGAATCAGAGGTGAACGATCATACATGGAAACTACATCAGGTAAAATAGTTAATTAAAGTGTACTACTTAGAAAAAATTATGTAAAACTTAATTTAATTACTACTCTAAATATTAAGTAGTACAAAACCTCTTTTTCTACTAAGTCAATTATCATCATCATCATCATCCTTCACGAATTAGGCCTCTGTATACCTTTTCATGTTGAAGATATACCGATAAGCTGTCACAATTTGACTATAATTATATGTATATTTACCGCCTTTGCTTATCATACAAGATGGTACAAGTTACGTACCGAAAACGTTAATGAGGAAAATATGACTAATTAACTCATTCATTTTGTATGATAAGCAAAGGCGGTAAATATACATATAATTATAATCAAATTGTGACAGCTTATCGGTATATCTTCAACATGAAATTCATAAACGCTAGCGAAGCAAAAATCATAAATGCATACACTAACACCAAAACGAAAATATTGAAAACCAATGCCAACATCTGGTTTAACCAACAATGTCTAACACACAAAGTTACTCCAAATTACGCAAAAATAACCAGAAATAGACTTTACACAAAACCAGCCCAAATAACCAATAATCAGTTCCAGAAATTACGCATGAAAAATGAAATCAAATTCTTACACATAAAGAAAAACTACCTGAACAAGAAACTCTACGACTTACACTTACAACTTGCTAAATTTCTCGGCAACCAATGGGACAATATATATCAACATAGTCAAGAGAGAATAAACACAATAATGAAACACAAATATGAAACACTACAGAAAAAACTTAACAACCTAATTACCAATCAATCACAACAACAATCCAACCATCCCACACTCAATAATAGGATAGTAAACTTAACGAACTTCAAACTAAACACCCAAGAAGTAAACATCCTAAACAATGGATACAAACACAACTATCCACCAAATAATATCCGAAAAGTAATAGAAAATGCAGCAATAGAAACCCAACATATCATACAGAATAGCGAGCACGAAAACAAAGAATTCCTACAATACAGCACCGCTAAAATAATAGAAAAATATGTAAAAAGCCCAAACACTAAAAAAGAGTTCAAAATAGCCAAAAACCAACATAAAGAACTTAAACAATTAAAACAAAAACTAAAAGACAACAACATCCTACACATAAAAGCAGACAAAAATGACGCAGTAGTCTTGATGAACAAAACCGAATACATAGATAAAACCAACGCATTTTTCACTAGCAACCAGATCACAGAAGTTAAATCAGACCCCACAGAAACTTATCAAAAACAAATAAAAACTGCCATAAAAAATGCACCAGACTTCATACCAAAAAACAAAACCCTAAGCCTTATCATGAAGAACCCCAAAGCACCCAATTTAAAAACACTACCGAAAACACATAAAAAAGAAATGACAATGAGACCAATAGTAAATTGCAGAGAAGCCCCAAATTACAAAGTCAATAAATATTTACATAAATTCTTAAGTAATAACATCATTCTAGACAACCAATATACCATCACCAACACAAAACAAATAATAAAAAAACTTCAAAAACTCAAAACTACGAGCAACACCAAAATACTTTCACTGGATGTTACAAATTTATATACCAACATACCAATAGATGAAACCATTAACATAATTATTCAAAAACTGAACGAAGCCCAATTAGATAATAATATAATTCAACAAATAACCCATTTACTAAAAACATCCCTAAAACAGAATTATTTCAAATTTGATAATAAAATATACATTCAATCAACTGGATTAGCCATGGGCGACCCCTTATCAGGATATTTAGCTAACATATTTCTACAAGAACTTGAAAACAAACACATAAATAATTTAAATAATAAGTTCAATTTCAGCACATACGCAAGATACGTTGACGATACAATAATAATATACGAAAACACCCAAAACAAAGATAGTGAAATACTAGAAGAATTTAACAAATGGCATCAAAATATAAAATTCACCCTTGAACAAAGCAATAACAATAGCCTTAATTTTCTAGATTTAAATATAACAATAGCAACCCCAACAATTACATTCAATATATACAGGAAAGAAACAACAACTACACATGCCATAAAAAAACATTCAATACATCCAATCACACATAAAATTAGCAAATTTCGGTTCCTCATTGATAGATTACTCACAACACCGCTAAATAGAGATAATTACAATAAAGAACTTAATTATATAAAGCAAATAGCCTTTGAAAATGGATACGAAAACCAACTAATCAACAACTTAATACAAAAGAGAAAAACAAAACTACATAAAAAAGAATTCACAACATTACAGCCTGAGAAAACACAAAACAAAAAAAAAAAAAAACAATGGCATAGTTTAACATATTACGGCAAAATTACAAACAAACTTAGCAACTTTTTCAAAAAACAAAATATTAACATAGCCCCTCGTACCAACAACAAACTAAACAATATAATTCCCAATAATACCAACCATAATGAACCCCTCCTAAACAGCGGCATATACCAGTTAAACTGCAAAAATTGCACCAAAACATATATAGGACAGACCCGGCGCAACTTTAAAATAAGATTTAAGGAACATACCTCTGATTTCGTTTATAATAGAAATAGATCTAAATTTGCACAACACCTTATAGAAGAAAACCATGAACTCGCAAACATTAATGACACCCTGAAAATACTAAAAATCACAAACGACCCTACAATAGAAACGGCGGAACAATTTCATATTATAAAAGAACACAACTCAGGAAAACCTCTACTAAATGAACAAATAGCCAACATAAATAACCCACTCTTCAATTTATTCAAACTACTCCCGCCCAAACAATCACACACACAGATTACACCGACACCCCCTCTACTTCCGGAAACGGATATTATAACTAACTAAAATACTGTGAACAAGTCCTTCGCTCTAGTATCAGCCCAGCATCAAGCACGAGCAGACCAATACATCCATAACTGTAAGTTACTTTTCTTACATAATAGGCACTGCAGTTAACCATACCAAAGGAATTTCCAATACAATTACAAACATCCCTAACTTTATAAATTAATTTAATCATATTGTTACAGACACGCCAGGCGATACTATAGCCACGGACCTGACAATCTTCATCCTGTTATAATATTACATAAGCCATCAATCTAATAGAAGTGTCTCAACATCACTTTTAGAAACATAGTCATGCCACGACCTTGCGTCCAACTCAACGCTAAACAAGATCACCACAAGTGCCTCATCTAACTTCCAACCAGCAGTGATCACATACTTCACATAGTCAAAGTGATGTAAAAACTAGGTGCTTTTAAATATTTTTAAATCGTTTTAAACAGTTTTTAAACAGTGTCTTACATAGTGTTTTAAACAACGACAGAAACATTGCAATTCAAGTTTGATAAAGTGTGGTACCAAATAGCATATAAGAGTTAAGGTGATCATTTGTGTAATCATGACAACACTTCACCGACACCGCACAGCATACACAAAAACACTGACCATTTCAGTCCAGATACATGCACCCACAGGCTTGGTTTACAATTAAAATAATATACAAACATCTGAAGATGGTACAAGTTACGTACCGAAAACGTTAATGAGGAAAATATGACTAATTAACTCATTCATTTTGTATGATAAGCAAAGGCGGTAAATATACATATAATTATAGTCAAACTCTGTATACCTGTTTCGGCCCCATCTAGCAGTCTTCTAAAAGGTCTTCTAGGTTTATACTGCATCATAATTTTTGGATTTCTTGAATTTTCCATTCTTCTTACATGATCTAGCCAATTGAATTTGTATCTGCTGATTTTTTCTTCTACTGACTCTACTTCTAATTGTTCTAAAATTTCTTCATTCCTTTTTCGGTCTAAAAGATATATCCTGCTGTCCTCCTGAAAAATTTCATTTCCGCTGCTTTGATTCTGTTGATGTCTTTTTTCTTTAATGTCCAAATCTCGCTTCCGTATAAAAGGGAGGGTAATGCTAGGTTATTATATATTTTTATTCTTGTAGTTTTTGTACTAATTTAGCTTTTAATGTATTGTTTATTATTCCTAGAATTTGTGTAAATTTGGTAATTTTCTTGTTCATATCTTTTTCATTTTGATAAGATATTTCACAACTCAGATAACTGAAAATTTGTACTTGTTCGAGTTATTGGTTATTGTGTATTATCTTACTTCTGACTGGGTCTTGCCCTAAAAATGCCATTACTTTTGATTTTTGTGCTGAAATTTCCATCCAAAAATCGTTTAATATTTTATTTAATGTATATAATCCTCTTTGTAAATTATCCTCTGAATTGGAAATTCATCGGCATAGAGTGAGGTACTTAATGTTAGAGCACTGGTTATTTTGATTCCTGATGTGTAGATTTGGTTCCATTTTAAAATAATTTATATTAAATAAAGTAGGTGATAGTGGACAACCTTGTCGAACTCCATTATTAACTAATTTTCTTTCGGAAATACAGTTATACTAAGTCAATCATGTAAGATCAATTTTTAGAGCATTTTTGAAAGATTTTTAGGTCATCAAAATCCTAACCCTAGTGATAATGCAAACGAGATGAGTCCAGGGTCCAGCACCGAAAGTTTCCCAGCATTTGGACTTAATGATTTGAGGGAAAACCCCGGAAAAACCTCAACCAGGTAACTTGTCCCAAACAGAATTTGAACCCGGGTCCGCTAGTTTCATGGTGAGACGTGCTAACCGTTACTCCACAGCGGCGAACCACAGAGGTTTTCTTCGAGAGCTCCGGTTCTCCTCTGTCTTCCCAAAAAATCTCCATCTAATCTCATTACGGGTATAGCAATAGCCTTCTATGACGCACTGTGGACAATAGATAAATAGGTTTACAGAACTGACTTCAAGTGGGTGAATGACGAATAGTTCTTAGTATAAAAAACGGTAGGAAATTAAAAAAAATATATTACGCGAACCAACCATGTGTGAATTAAGTTAAGAACTATGAAGCGCGTTCATCGATAGGTAACACTGCGTAACAAATTTTAACTTTTTCTTTGCGCTGGGCATGCGATATGTGTTTTCTATATAATTTGAACCTCCTGAATACGAATATGACAATAAAAACTGTTGTTGGTTACTGTTTTTGAGACATTTTCGAATTTATATCTATTCAAAATACTGCTTTATATAATGACAATAAGGTTAATTATTCACTGTTCAGAAGATTACAGCTTTATTTTTCTGCATTTTTTTATACTCGGAATCAGATACATCAGGTAAACTCTAGCGAATTCATACCGCGAACCTGTTTCACCCCCTCCAAATAGACTCGCAAAAGGACAATAATAATACATTATGCAACGAGCCTATAATGATAGTAATTAAGACGCGAAGATGTTTATGAAACGAGCGCAAGCGAGTTTCATAATTTTCATACCAGCGTCTTAATTACCATTATAGGCAAGTTTCATACGACTTTTTATGCTCGACCATATTTCTAACTTGAAATTATTCAGAAGTATTCATGCTATTCTTATGTGACTGGGAAGCGAACTGACCTTGTGCAATCTCGTAAATTGTGAGATGTGCGCAGATGCGAAAGTATTGATTTTTCCCGGGCAACGAATGTCGACGACCTGGACATAAATTCGAGAGTAAGATAAACGTTAAACTTGATATAACCTTGAAATTGAATTCGACATTGAAAAACGAGATGACAAATTGAATTTATTTGAATATTATTTACAATTAACGCTAATTATTATAGTAACAGAACATAACCTTCTGCGACAGTATTGGATTTCTAGCCTGCATGACGTTTTGCCAGTTGTCTTTCGATTGCATATCCGAGAATAATCGAAAACCTGAACTTTAATGAATAGGTGTAGGCCTACTTTAATGACATGCATTAAAGGACTGCTACCAGGTGTATAATTACTACATTTCGGCATGGTCGAGCATAAAATAATTTCAGTTTCTATAAGCACTTCTAAATTGGTGGCCTATTTATAGTAATATTGTTTTCACATAATGGGTCGTTATTTTTTTAAAACAAAATAGTTACACACGAAATACGGTGATTTTTTAAAATAAAATGCATAGAAAATGAATTATATTGTGCATCTCGAAAACCCGAACTGATGGAACATTTTGCTTGTTATTTTTTAATTCAGGAGGTCGAAATAGTAAGAATTTGTTAGTTTTATGACTGGCGCAAAGTGACTGTTGACCAGTGAATAGGAAAATTCACTAAGGGAATTATAACAGAAACAAATGAAATGACAGACTTCCGTACTTTTAAAAGTTTGTATCTCTCTTTAACGATTGAAACAGACAGAAGTTTAAAGAGAAAGAGAAATGCGACGTAGATACCACAAACTGGATAAGCACCTCGTACATAAACCAAAAAAGGGTCATTTTACTGACCTTATAGGAAAGACCTGTCCTTGGGAAGAATGAATGAATGAATGAATGAATGAATGAATGAATGAATGAATGAATGAATGAATGAATGAATGAATGAATGAATGAATGAATGAATGAATGAATGAATAAATACTGACCTTAAGAGATCCCGCCACTACCAAAACTGACTTGATGGCTCGTAGACCCCAATCATAGTGATCCTGCTTAGAGAGCAGTTCCTTGCACAGGGTGTACAGGGTGATGAACTTTCGTGCCAGGACACGGGCGTCCTGGAATCCCTCCGCCACCAACATAATCTCACAGATAAGTTCGAAATCCGGCACGCACATTGCACATGGTCTGTAAAAAACAACAAAATTAACGGGAATTACCCCACAAGTAGGCTAATGCGAATTTATCATCGTCATTGTCATCGTCATAAATAAAGAAATTAAACCGCTGACTTAAGAATGATCATATGACAATGTTTACAAAGTTGCACAACATCTGAAAGAAGACTCAATTTCCTATATTCTTGTGAAATCGACTAGCGAAGCTACCGGAGCTTTATATAGCATGATAGAAACCATACTAAACGAAGGCGATAATCATCTGTTTTCTATAGAGCGCTTCAACGTCTCGCTGTTATATTCCACCAAACGGCTACGTAACCTCGCAGTTGATACAACGTCGTCAAGGGAAAGAGATGGTAGTGAAATTCGAAATTTGTTTTCTAAGTGATAAATATTTTTCACTGATGCAACAACTCAAATTCGAGATTAGTTTTTGAAAAAAAAAAAAAAGAGAAGAAGAATTGGATCTCAAATTTTGAAGACAATACCAGGACATAGTAATTAACTAAAATCGACATTATATCAGCCAATTTTTGGAAGATAATTTCAAAATATCGTTGATACTTAACTCCTAATTCTAAAAGCACATTCTTAAAAATGTCTTAACACAAAGAAGTGTATATAGTACTGGGTGTTCAGTTCAAAGTGTGTCATGGCTCGCTGTATGCCGTCATGTGGCTAGTCGATGAGCCTAGAGAATTCAATCTTCCTACACTTCCGCAGAGATGTATTACTTCTGTGCCAGAGAAGTTGCCTAGCAAGTACGGCGTTCATTCAGAAGAGTACATACCGATACGTACGGTAACGCCTGTAGTGGCAGGAATGTGAACTGTTTCGAAACATGTACTGAGGTGAGTTTTTTCTTACTGTCGGGATATGTGGAGAGGGTTAAGACGATTACTTACGTATTTGTTGACATTAACTTCGACGGTCAACATGGACACGGAGCATCTGATTTGTATTGTGGATTGCCGTACGCAACCGATGTACGACTTGCCCGCGCAAAACACAGTTCGAAAGAGGTTATGGTAGCACACAGACCGTACAGACCGCCATCTGTTGCTACGACGTTCAAGTTATACAGTACACGTTCTCAAGTTTAGATTGAACGCCTTGATTAATAGGCAACTTCTCTGACACAAAAGCTGAAACTCGCTTCAAATCGCTGACTCATCAACAGTGACGTCATGACACACTTTGAAATGAACACCCAATATTTGTAGACCGAAAAGGCTTTTCACAGAGTGGATTGGAATAAGCTGATAGGGATCCTTAAGAACATTAGCGTGGATTGGAAAGAGAGGAGGCTGTTCAGTATTCTTTATATGAAACAACGAGTCAAAGTCAGGATAGAGGAAGATATATCAGAAGGAAGTGAAATATGGAGAGGAGTACGACAATGATGCCCTTCATCTCTTATCCTGTTCAAAATCTACTTGAAGGACTTAGTTAAGAACAGTTTTTAGAACATTGGGGGAGTGATAGTAGGGATATGCTACTGAAGCTAAATGGCAGTTGTGAGGAGTACGGGATGAATATAAATGCAAACAAGACGAAGACCATGGTCATAGGAAGACAAATAAAGAAGGTAAACTTGCGATTTCTAAATGAGGCAGTAGAGCAAGTGGACAGCTTCAAATACTTGGGGTGTACTGTAAGCAGTAACATTAGTTGCTGCGAGGAAGTCAAAAGGAGGATAGCAATGGCCAAGGAAGCTTTTAATAGAAAAATGAGCATCTTCTGTGGACCTCTGGAAAAATAACTAAGGAAGGGACTAATGAAGTGCTGTGTGTGAAGTGTGGCATTGTATGGGGCAGAAACATGGACATTACGACGAATTGAAGGGAAGCGACTAGAAGCATTTGAAATGTGGATATGGAGAAGAATTGGGTTGTGTGAATTGGACAGACAGAATAAGAAATGAAGCTGTGCTAGAAAGAGTGGGTGAAGAAAGACTAATGCTGAAAGTGATCAGAAAGAGAAAAAGAAATTGGCTGGGTCACTGGCTGAGAAGAAACTGCCTACTGAAGGATGCACTGGAAGGAATGGTGAACGGGAGAAGAGTTCGGGGCAGAAGAATATATCAGATGACAGACGACATTAAGATATGTGGATCATATGAGAAGACAAAGAGGAAGGCAGACAATAGGAAAGACTGGAGAATGCTGAGTTTGCAGTGAAATACCTGCCCTCGGGCGGAACACTGAATGAATAAATACATGTATCTCACATGCAAAAATTTAAATTCGAGACTAGTTCTTGAAAAAAAAATTGGGGCCCAAATTTTGAATGAAGTACCAGGATAGCGGACTGATCTCAGGGGAGAACGGAAATTTGAGCGATCATTTCAAGCGATCGTTAAATGTAATGTATTTATCACATCTACTTGGCTTACTCATTTGGTAGCTCACCTGAACAAAGCCTTAAGGTTTTCAGGCAGCTCCGTACGACCTGCGTATCCTGGGTTCATCGTAATGAAGATACCGACAGTGGGCACCAGTCCGATTATGTCTCCCATGAAGTTGAACGTCTGCTTCTTATCACGGATGGCATCCTGACGACAAAGCAAACAGAAACAATTAGGTTTTGAATACAAATTTTACACAATAGGAAAGAAAAATGTGTACTATACATTCATTACTAAAATACTATTGTAACCATAATAAAAATAATTATACACTTGTATAATTAACGAATGTACGCCTGAAAACAGGTTTCGTTTATTAGAGCGCCATTCGAAAAGTGATATGGGCAAGTAAGGGTCCGTTTAGCGGTGATTGAGCGCGTCAGTTTTCGACGAAAAAATCTCCCCACTTTACGCAATATGAAAGAACTCTGCCGCTGGATCAAATGAATTTGAAGAAATAAGTGACAGGGAATTTGAGAAAAACCGTATGATTGCATACGTATGAATTAGGTTAGTTGAATCATGATAAGTAAGTAATTACAACTTGTTTTAAGATTTAAGTGGCTCTTGGAATGTAACGTGGATTGCGCAAATATTTTTAGAGGTAATCGAACATAATAATTTACTGAACGACATTCTGTAGAGAATTTTTCAAATTTAGAAGTTACTTCTCTACTAAAAAATACTATGTTTTTAAACTCGTAAATGCTTTCACGGCGAACTCTCATTATACCCTACCATAAGATAGCTAGTTGCTAGAAATTGGAACTCGCTTCCGAGTGATGTAAGGGGTTGTTGGATAATAACTTCATTTAGGTCCAAATTACATAAATTCTTAACAGATTAATTCTTCTCCTTCTTCTTCTTTTTCTTCTTCTTCCCCTTAGTTTAACCTCTCTTTTGTAGGTTCATTTTACACGACCCACGCCACCCGGGCCTTACAGGGCCGCGACCTGTCGGGAGAGGAATTACTATGGATCACATACATACTTTTTTGACCACACAAGGGCATGGAGGGCCTCCCCGGATGAGGGATCAGCTCAATGCCAGGGCACAAACATTTAAGACATTACACAGCATTCACTCACACATATGAAGGATCGCCATCCATGGCCGGACTTTCAAGAGGTACAATCCCGGCATTTGCCTGGAAATAACTGAGGAAACCATGAAAATCTCAGTTAGGATTACCGGCCCCTGGGATCGAACCCCGGACCTCCTGAATGCAAGGCCAGTCCTCTACCACGCCGCTAGCCTGCTCAGTCCAACAGATTACTTACTGATTCATATTTGTTACTTATAATAAAGCTAACATTTGTTCATTCTTATTATTACCATTAATTTCTCTAAATAGAATATAAAACCTCTAATGGCAAAATTTCATTACATTAATATTCTCATTATATAAATATATTTTAGACTTATATTTTTTCTCTCCATAACATAGTTTTAGTAAACTTATATTAGGCCTAAATTAAATCTCATCATTTTAACCGACTAGCTATCTCAACTTAGTTACAATTCTTTACATATTGCATACAGACTGGATTGAATTAAATTAGCTCATAAATTATTACTTTTTCTTATAGGTTTTATCTCAATTTAAATAAACATGTACTAGTCGTTAAAACTTAACTAAAGAATATTGCTGGAGAATCTTTTAAGTGTAGTGTAAATATTCGTAATTTAAATATCTATGTAACTATTGTATTGATTAAGGCTGGTTGAGTGGAAGAGAAGGCCTTATGGCCTTAAATCTGCCAGCGAAAATAAAGCATTCTATTCTATTTAGAATCTGATTGTTTGGAAATTTCTAATGATACAGCCCCTACAAAACTATGAATAACAGTCAATCCTCCAATAATAATGTTTACAATAGAACGTGCTATTAAAAAGACAAGTAACTGTTTTTGATCCATAGACAATTAACTGGTATTCTATATAGCACATGAGAATATCCAATAAATATTGTTACTATTTTATCTGTTTGTGCATATGTGAATAATGCCAATTTTGTATTACTTGCTATAGTTACGCATGTATTGTGCACGCGTCTTTTTGAGTTCATTTCAAAGGACAACCTAATAGCGTTATTTTTAATATACTCGTATATTGCAATCCCCATTCATTACAATAAACGCTTCAAACTAAGTTAGGTATTTATATTGTGGATTCCCTTTGTGTAGAGAAATTTACGTAAGTGTTTCCAAGGCGACAAAAATTAAATGACTTTAGCGTAACAAATCGTTCCACCAAATCCTTCAATTTTTTCTATTAATATAGCGCGAATATAGACATTACACGTGAAAATACAGTACTGTCATTTCTCTTCCACGTCAAAATTAAGTTTTGCTATAATAATTATTCTTGCATTCCGTCCTAACTGAAAATAAAGAATTATGTCTAAGACGTTCCCATTTAATAATTTAATTGGCCTATATCTGAATCTAGCAGTGTTCGAGGCAATGACAATATCTTGAGGCAATAGAAAGTAACAAATATCTCGATGACGTAGATAATTAGTTCTTACATAAACTAACCCGACCTACCTGCACAGACTTCACCTGCACAGCCACCACAGACAAGACCTCCACTGTGATGCGGTTGAACTCGTCGAAGCAGCCCCAAGCTCCTGTTTGCGCCAGTCCCTTGTAAATGTTTCCACACGACTGAAACAGTTGACGGTACATCTATGAGACGGTGAGCTGGCCGTAGTGGTAGGACACGAAGGCCGAGAAGCAGACAGGCGTACTATGTGTGCTGTCAAATGTTTCCGCTTTTTAGACTTGTTCACTTCATAATGATGTACTCTTCGTTATAAAATCAACTTAGTTCTTAAAAATTAAGTAATAATAATTTATTAAATACTTATTTAGCAGGTTTACAGTATCTTCCAGTATCTAATTGCAGTAAGGTGTGACAAATTATCGCAATGGACAGAAATTCATACAGGAGTAAGACAAGGTTGCGGTCTTTCACCGTTGCTGTTTATTTTATATAAGTTATGTGGGCTATTCCATCTCAAATCGACCGAAATATAGACAAAATTGGCCTTGCAATTTTTAAATACAATGAAACTTTTTCTGTCCGTAGACAACTGTGATACAATGCTTTGTGCAAAGTTTGAGGCATCAGAACTTCATAGTGTTTAAATTTAAAATATTTAAATTTATCGTATTTCCATCAAATTAGCAACTTTAAACTGTTGTGGCTCCGAAACCCTTTCACCCAATGATCAAAATCATGGTTTATTTTGATGCTGAAAAGTTAAAGTTTATACTGACATGTGAACAGTTTTTCATAATTTTTATGGAAATGGCTAAATTTAGATTTTTCTTAATTAAGACGCCTTTGCCCACGAAAAAATATTTTTAAAATATATGGTTAGATTCCGCATTGAAAGTACAAATAAACACGTATTTTTTACTGGTGCTCCGTTGATAAGAAAGTATTGAAAATATCAAATAAAGAAAATAAATAGTACGCGCGTGAACTAACCAGCTGAGTGTGAGGCGGGATCTAGCCGTGGGAAGCAAGGCCAGGAGACATAAACACGTGACGTATCGTCTAGTAGCGCATAGCTGGGCTAGCTCTATCACAGGTTTTCATAAACACAGGAGTAAAATGACGCCCAACGCTCGCTTATCTTCAGCTCTCGGCCAGTGCGAGCGGTACTGCGCCGTTCAAGTCTAGGCGTATGAAAATAATCTATTTAATACCCTCGAAACTTATTGCCGTGACACTAAGCAAACAATGCCGAATCCCTCTTAATAATGCAAGGTTTTTTCTCAATATTTTTTTACATTTTAAAAAATGGGCAAAAAGCCTAAAAGTAAGTAAAATCAGATCATCTGTCTCTCTGTATACAATAAAAATAAGGATTACTTCTTATCATAACCTACCAAATGTCAGCTTCAAAATGAGCTCTCGTTCAATGTTCTGCAGTAAATGGTTCCAGAGTTCTGAGCGCTGAAAGAGGCTTATTTTTATAAAATACGCTAAATTTGTCGATCAATAATACGAAAACCGTTTGACTTTCGATAGTATATTTTTGCAAATGCACTCTCCTCAGCACTTTGTATAAATAGGGAAAAAATTAGGGTATAAAAAATGCGAGGTTTTTTACTGATCGATTTCATATGGAATAGCCCATAATGTGTGTGTGTGTGTGTGAATCAAATAATTAGAGAATGGAAACAATTACCTCATGGATATATGCAACTCAATAGACATCTATAACTAGATTCCGACATGATTTTATCTTTTAAAAGAGGAGATGAAAGATCGCAAGAGAGGTAAATAAACACACTTATTAAAAATGTAATTCTTTGGATGTTACACTACTTGTTGCAGGATAACAGACTACACGACAAATATTTGGGCACAATGGATGAAGTTTGATTAAGACTAGTAACGCAACACGAAATATTTTAAGGTGAGCAAAATACATGGGAAGATGGAGAAAATAATGAATACTGGAACAAGTTACGTAGCCTCTGGTACAGAAGGTGTGGAAACAGGGTACTAAGGAAAATATTACGTGTTCCCTCTTCGTTTTGACTACTAGCCACACATCTACCCACCTTGTAATCCATCTGCTCCGAGCAGTTGAACACGTAAACTGAGATGCCAAGCGCCCGGCCCAGGTCCTTCGTGGTTTCTGTCTTCCCTGTACCTGCCGGTCCTGCAGGACCGCCGCCCATCACCAGGTGGAGAGACTGCAAACAACGCATCACGTTATGGAACTTTCTTAGTTTGCAGACTTTTACTATTTTCCCCGTAATGCAGTATATTACGCAATGTTCTACGCTACACGATAATACGTATTTTGAAGTAACGTCTTTTCTCTCTTTAAGAGTCTTTCAATGAAGCTTCTCAGAATCGCTATCGCTGGCAAAGCACTGTTTTAACGGTCGTTTGTTGTTAAGTTATGAAAAAGTTGCGAAAATGTAACTGAAGGGCTCCCTGCAAAAAGGGGGTGGCTCCGCTTTTAGATCAAATTAATGTTTTGCTTGTTTCATACGTTAAAAATAGGCTATGTCCGATCTTTTAGTGCAAGAGTCGGCCTCGGTAGCGTAATTGGTATAGTGCTGGCCTTCTATGCTCGAGGTTACGGGTGTTTAATTGCGACAGGCTCATGTCAGTAGATTTACTGGCATGTAAAAGAACTGCTGCGGGACAAAAATCCGGCACACCGGCGACGCTGATATAATCTCTGCAGTTGCGAGCGTCGTTAAATAAACCATAATTTAAAAAAAAAATTAGTGCAAGAACGGTGTGAATCCGAGCATTTGGTAGTAAGTTACAGTGGAATTGGAGGTGAGTTCCCAATCGTTTCGTTGCAAAAAGGAAGCAGCTCCTGGAGCTATATACAGAGTGGATAGTAAGTAATGTCAATTTCAGGGGTTATTCTTTGAGAGATTTCGAACAACAAAGTTGATTAAAATTTTGCTCGCTTTTACTTTCTTTCCGAGATAGAAATTATTTTATATGAACAATTTTATAGCGTGCTCTGAGAAAGTCATTGATTTAATTCCCAATATGCTCAGTCAATTTAAGAGAGCAGTGTATTATGTTAATGAATGGATGAAAAGATTTTAGTCTTGCCCCTTAAATATGCAGAAATTTTAGCAGAATAAATGTAACTTCTCATTCTGGAAAGGAATTTTACAATGTTATTTTTGTTCGTATCAAATTTCTTCACATTTAAAGGACAAAACTAAAATTATTTCTATTATTTATTATCCTAATACGCTGCTCTCTTAAGTTGACTGAGCATATTGGGAATTAAATCAATAGCTTTTCCAAAACACCCTGTATAATGTTTAATATAAAACAATTCTTTTCTCGAAAAGGAAGAAAAAACGAGGAACATTGTATTGAACTTTTTAAATTGAAATATCTCAAAGAATAATCCCCTGAAATTAATGACATTACTTAGGCCTACGGTTAACATTGTGTAAATATATATATTTTTATTTTAGTAGGTTATTTTACGACGCTTTATCAGCATCTCAGGTTATTTAGCGTCTGAATGAGATGAAGGTGATAATGCCGGTGAAATGAGGCCGGGGTCCAGCACCTAAACTTACCCAGCATTTGCTCATTTTGGGTTGAGGGGAAAACCCCGGAAAAAACTCAACCAGGTAACTTGCCCCGACCGGGAATCGAACCCAGGCCACCTGGTTTCGTGGCCAGACGCGCTAGCCGTTACTCCACAGGTGTGGACATGTAAATATATATAATTTTTTGTGTTGTAGTTTATGATATTCGCACAATATGTGTGTGTTCAGTGCGAAATGTGGCTAACTATATTCAATTTTATTGCAAAAAGGAATACATCCATTATTTGTTTATATTTTACCCCAACCCTCTAAATTGCTGATTGTAATAAATAAGTGAGTGACAAAATGAAACTCCTATGCACCTACGACGTACTTTGAAAAAGGAAAGAAGCTTAGTCAAAAATTTGAAAATTTTTAGGATGTTTTTGTTGTTTTCCACAACTTTGTAAAATTGGAATTATCTTCTTTTTACAGGTAGGCCTTCAACTACTTTTTTTTTTTTTTGTCAAAGCTTAGGTTCTAGTAGGCTACTCAAAACTACATTATTTTTTGCTCAGTAGGCCTATATCCTCTTTCTGCGCTTTAAATACGTACGTACCCGAAGTTCTAATAGTACATTGCTTTACTCCTTGAAAGAGAAATTAATAACATGTTATATTTCATTAATATCTATTAACTTGCAATGGTATAATGCTCTCTTTTCCAGTATTTCAGATTTCAAAGAAATTATCATCACATAGACTTAGAAGTATCAGAACCTCGCACCCTCGGTTAAAACTATGTTGACGTCATTGATGAAAGAGCCAATCAGAGTCATTCACCTCACGTTATAGCGGACCCGCTGTCTCTAGACGAATAACGTGGACGTGAACAAAGTTTACCGTAGGCCTAATTTAGTATTAAACATGGTATCTCGTTTGATTTACCACTGTGGATGATATTCATTTACTTAGAACAGCTCAAGATGCGTAACTTATTCAGGCCGAAGTACAAGAAGGTTCAGGAAAGCGGTAGCGGACGGTGGGTTTGAAAGTTGAGGAGGCCAAGATGTGAATGATGAGAATATAAAAATATAAGGCCTGTGACGTACCTTATTACCAAGCGCAGAATTTATAGATTTTAAGAAATTAAAATGAGGTTTTCAAATTTATGTTTTAGGATTTCAATCTTATGTTTAGGAATTTATATGATTTTACGGGAAAAAATAAATAAAAATAAACAACATAATGTTAATAAATTAGAGCGGCTCGGTAAAGTTTGCCTCTCTTTAGGACACTCCAAGTCCTAACCTACGAATTAGGTCTTTTTAGGTCACATTGAATTTAAGAATGTTACTCTTTGCTACATAAAACGAATAAGAAAAACAATATTTCGAGAGTAACGAGGTAGCAATAAAATTGATTCGAACCTAAGAATCCGGGGCTTGATCATTACTGTTACATAGTCTAATTTTACAGCAAATTAACTGGACGTTCCTCTTTCTTCGCAAACCGATCAAATAGGTCACAATATACTGAATAACTGCTACTAGAAGAAGCTAGAGACAAATCTGCGTTTGTTTCTAAACTCTCGATATATTTAAAATACTGTATAAGTAAATACATCTCATAACACAAAAGAATAACATAACAAGAACACCCGCAAACAAGAGAAAATCTAACAACATAAATGAAAACTTCTACGCAGGGAGAGAAAAGTAACAACACGTGATTCAATTTTCTAAAACCAAGGAGAGAGAAAGAGAGAGAGCTTGCCAATACAGCCGAAACCAGCCGTGACTATAAGCAGTACAGTTGTCAGCGGAGGGTAGGACGTATCCAAATCGGCTCCCCTCGCGCGTTCTAGTCAAGTTTGAACACTCTTCTAACCAGCTATCTTATTGGTTGAACTGCTGTTGTCATGGTTACCGGGGAGTAGCGTCATGTAGCCGACTCCTCTCTCCGCTCTCGCATAGACACTGCAGACTGCTAGATGTCGACTATACAGGTTACAGCGCTATCTGTTATTTTTCAGTACGAATTATTTGTACTATCTACAGTATATCGAGCGAGCATCACCAACTGAATGTGGTCGACTTTACGTAACTTACATCTTAGTCGTAGTGAATAGTAAAATTAATATAAAAGGAAAAATGTTCGTCATTTGCTGTAACTTGTCTGTGGTATTAGTTCAGCTGGAATTATTACTGCCATATTGTGTTCTGGTAAAATATTAGGGGAGGCACGGCCTCCCTTGCCTCCCCTGAAAATCCGCCGCTGCAGGGAAGAATTTTTTGTTGAGATTCCTTGCTCTCTGGTGGAGAAGTTAAAGGAACACTTGCAGCGATCCCTTACAATTTTTTTCGTAGTTTTACAAATGTTAACATACGTCACCAAATACGTCACTACTGACGTCAACTCAGCGTTAACAGTTTAGCGGATCACTAGGATGCGAAAACCCTCTCACAGGGGACTATCAAAGAAATTTCTTCCGTATAAAACAGGCGAAGGAGAGAGATAAGGGAGACACTGGAAAATACGTACTTCATATGACACATTGGGAACAGGATCACAGCCTGACCAATACAGCTGATGATGACTATTGTATCCGTATACATTATTTAATCATTTTAGAGGTATCACCTGTGTCAGTGTGATGTAGCAGCGGTCGGTGAGGGGGGTGATGACCAGGCGCGGCGTGTTGCCCAGATATTCGTAGCTGTAGCGGAATTGCGCGTCACAGATGTTGGCAAAGCAATCACGCTCTTTTTCGTCCCACCTGCACACGAAAATTCCATTCATTTCATGTAGGCCTACAAAATACCCTGGAAATAAGTACATCTGATTAATTTATTTAACAGCTTCAAACGACATGAGATATTTTCAAAAGATTCTTTCCTGGACTTTTCACAATCTCACAGTATTGAACTTCGTTTCTGAAAGAGGGCCATTTGTAAAAGGAACTTACTAACTTGTAAACTAAAAATTCCAACTAATTACGTATATACTACAGGTGTGTAAACGTAAATAAAATAAATGTTAAATGTTATGTTTTATTTAACGACGCTCGCAACTGCAGAGGTTATATCAGCGTCGCCGGATGTGCCGGAATTTTGTCCCACAGGAAAACTTACCCTAGTACAAACCCTAGTAATGCCGCACTTCGATTATTGTGACGTTTTGTTAAGTGATCTAAGTCCTGAACTGTCAGTCAAGTTACAGCGAGCTCAGAATATGTGCATCAGATACGTGTGCAACATCCGACGATATGATCACATATCACCGTCCTTCGCAAGTCTCTCGTGGCTCCGACTTAAAGAACGCAGAACTTTACACTCTTTGTCTTTACTCTTTCGAATTCTGCACACCTCAACACCAAATTACCTTTCGTCTCGTTTCTCTTATTTATACTCTAATCACGACATAAATACCAGATCACTTATCTGTGGCACGCTAAGTATACCTCTTCATAGAACATCTTGTTATTCATCATCTTTTACAATATCCACCTCGCGTCAATGGAATTCCTTGTCACAAAGTATTAGGGGCTGCAAGACAACAAACACCTATAAGAACAGCTTAAAAGATAACCTTATTAACATTTCACTCCAATCATACTGATTTAAACTATCACTGACTACATTGTTACTTTTTTCTTTAGACACCATCCTGATTGTGCTGTATTTTCAAAATTGTCTCATAATAATCTCTTTCTATTATCTAATATTATTTTAAATATATTAACATTCTATGTATTTTAGTTTAATTCTGCTACCCAGTTTATTTCAGTGTTTAATTAATAGTTCATAGTATTTTGTTGTTTAATTCGTAAATAACTCTTGTATACATGTAACTCTCATCTAAATCAAATTGTTGAATTCTTTGTAAGTTCATGCATATGTATAGACACTTTTTGCTGGTTGTGTGGAAGAGAAGGCCTTACGGCCTTAACTCTGCCAGCTAAAATAAATCATTATTATTATTATTATTATTATTATTATTATTATTATTATTATTATTATTATTATTCTTTTACATGCCAGTAAATAAAATAAGAAGAGGGCGTTTCTCGAAATATTTATTATTATTATTATTATTATTATTATTATTATTATTATTATTATTACATGCATTATTACTTATTAACAACGTGCCTGCTATTATACATACTACTAATATATACTTATAAAATACAAAATTCAGTAAGTCTCAAGTAGTCCACCGCTGTGGAGGAACGGTTAGCGAGTTTGACCGTGAAATGATCATGTCCGGGTTCAAATCCTGATTGGGAAAAGTTACCTGGTTGGGTTTTTTTTTCGGAGTTTTCTCTCAACCAATTGAAGCAGAATTGTTGGGTAACTTTCAGCGTTGGGCCTCGGACTCATTTTGTCATCATTAATTCACATATCACCATCATTATTCATACCATAGCCCGGGTTAAGTTGACGTGCTGTACTTGTACAAGAGCGCGGCCGTTCGGCTACCGAATCATTCCAGAAAAGGAGTGATAAGCACAATAAGCCTCAGGCTGCAGTGTGAGCCTTGGGATTCCTCCTCCGTACAAAGGGGAGGGGAAGAAAGACTCAAGTAAGACAATTACTATTCCAAAAGTAAAATAAAAAAGTAGTGCGCTCACTGGTTGCAGAAAATGTACCGGGGCGGCGCTCTGGCACGACTGAATCCTTGACATACTGCCATATTACTTTTCAGGAGTTAGCTCTAAATCAGTGTTGATCCTGTTGTGTTACCTGTGTCTCAGCTGGGACTGCCACTGGAACGCGGAAGCGCTCTCTATCTTCGTCTGTATGAACTTGTAGACGACGTCACGCGAGTGCACGTCGATGGTGCAGATGGTCATGATCTTCTGTCGGTCTTGTTTGGTCAGTTCCCCGAGCAGCAGGGTGATCAGAGTGCTGAGCTGGGATATCTGTGCACACAATTAAAAAAGTACATCTGATTCAATTGAGGCACACCGTTAGCTGAATGGCTACACTGCCTGCTTTCCACGTCGGTAATCCGGGTTCGAATTCTGGTGCGTCCAAGTGGAACTTATGGTGGATGAAGATTGTGTTTGATGGTGGGTTTTCGCGGAGCACTCCCGTTTTCCCTACCAGTTTCCCAACATTCTTTCTTAATAATCTTCATCATGAGGTGCTATTAATTTCGCCTAGCACTGTAGGCTACACGGAAGGCAACGCCTACGGCGGCAAAAAATAAAAAAAAAGATATCTAGTTTCGTTGAGTCTCGCCTAGGAACACTTGGCTGAATGACGCAAAGTAAAGTACCTGCCATTGGAGGGAAAAAACAAAACATTTCTTTATTTGACAACTGAGATGAGTTCAAAAATGTTCATTCTTAATTTAGGCTCTTACTTAATATTACAGAAATTGCAGAAATATCTTACATGTGCTGAAATATAAATCTACAAAACGAACTCAGAAATAGAAATACTAAACAATACGTACCTAATATAAAATGGTCACATCAATATTTCTTATGTGACCAGAACGTAGTACGAAATGGAAATAATAAAAATTGGAAATTTATCCTTTGTAAAGGCGGAAAAATTCAAATACATTAGAGCAACTGTAACAAATATAAATGACACTCGAAAGGAAATTAAAAGCAGAATAAATATGGGAAATGCGTGTTATTATTCGGTTGAGAAGCTCTTATCATCCAGTCTGCTGTCAAAAAATCTGAAAGTTAGAATTTATAAAACAGTTATATTACCGGTTCTGTATGGTTGTGAAACTTGGACTCTCACTTTGAGAGAGGATCAGAGGTTAAGAGTGTTCGAGAATAAGGTTCTTAGAAAAATATTTGGGACTGAGAGGGATGAAGTTACAGGAGAATGGAGAAAGTTACACAACACAGAACTGCACGAATTGTATTCTTCATCCAACATAATTAGGAACAATGAATCCAGACGTTAGAGATGGGCAGGGCATGTAGAAATATGGGTGAATCCAGAAATGCATATAGAGTGTTAGTTGGAAGACCTAGGCAAAAAGACCTTTGGGGAGGCCGAGACGTAGATGGGAGGATAATATTAAAATGGATTTGAGGGAGGTAGGATATGATGGTAGAGACTGGATTAATCTTTCTCAGGATAGGGACGGATGGCGGGCTTATGTGAGGGCGGCAATGAACCTCTGGGTTCTCTAGATCCATTTGTAAGTAAGTAGGCCTAAGTAAGCTAAGTAAATATAGCCTATATGAGCTTATAGGTGATAGTATAACACACTCGTAGATTGTTACAAAAATATTAGAAAAAAATACAAAGTTCAGACATCGAGCCTGTACGCAGAACAAAATATGAACATAATTGGATGAAAATGAGGATATTTGCTTGTAATCAAAATTTGTTAAATATCGTTAATAATAAAACTATAAAAAAATACCGCAATAAAATATGTTAAAATGTCGAGAAGCCGCTAAATTAATATTATTAGTAGTAGCAAATATTATCACGTATAGGTTTTATGATGGATTTCACCATTGCTTTCTCCACAATTTAAAACAAGCCTAGGAGCAATAAGTAAAAAGCCAAAAAGATGTTGGTAGATCCGATATAAGGCGGTAGATTGACATTTTGTTTTGAGCGGATGTCCAATCTTTCACGATGATGTGTACGTTTGTGTCTAGAAGAGGTGGATGGTAACCAAGGGGGGGGGATGGATTTTAGTCCACGAACATATCACATGTGGCTTAATGAGCTGTACAACGGTCACTGGATATTGCAGAATCTTTTGACGGTGCATCTTCCAACTGGCACTGGCTAGTGTGCCTCGATACGAAATAACGCCGTCGACTAGCACCGAAAACATCAACTGGACGCAATAATGATGATAGAAAAAGCAAAATGAAGCAAATAGCTTTAATGTGATAAATATAGCACCTGTTTCTTCTGATAGTCCTTGATGGCGTTCTCATAGCCTTCCTCAAGACGTGAGAAAGCGATGTTGACCTCCGTCGTCCACCAGATCTGGGTGCCGCAGAGCGAGACCTGGGCAGGGTAGTCGAACAGCCACTGTTCGCGGGGCTTCTCTTCGTAGGCGACCACGGCCTCGGCGAAGTAGTCACGCAGCGATGTGCGCATCGAGTCCTGCAGACGATTCAGCCACACCTCAACCTGCAATGAACGTGACGATCTGAAGTTGACCGATCACATATCAATTCAATTTAATTCAAAAGAAACCACAATGTATTTTCGCTTTTTTGGTCGGATATAACTCCTCATTGTTCCAAAGGAATTTTCGCACTTCCTACTGAGTTTACCACACTTTAATTCTAGTGAGCAGAAACCATTATATGCAGGGTGTTTAAAAAATATGGGGTATAATTTCAGGTATGTATTTCCCACATGTAGACAATCAAAATAGTTCCTTACAACATGTGTCCGGAAATGCTTTATTTCTGAGTTATGGCCTTCACAACATTGAAATTCACCGGAACGTTTTTCTTTCCGCAGGTCGTTGCCGACAAAGGAGACATTAAGAGGGCACTCTGACAGTTTCTTTCCGAGGCGAAGGTTACATTCAGTGTTGTGTAGGCGTTAGACTGTGCGACATGTATTCAAATCAAGAGCTGGCAGAGATACACTTCATGTACGGTAAGGCGGACGGCAATGCTGCGCTGGCTCGTCGTTTGTACCAGGAGACGTACCCACAGCGACAATGTCCAGATCGGAAGACATTTGTACGTCTCCATTACCGTCTGTGCGAGTATGGAAAATTTAATTCTCCTGGTTTGGGAAGGGGACGACCAAGATCTACAACTCCAGAAGTACAGGAGGAGATTCTGGAGGCTGTGAACATGACTCCTTCTATCAGCACACGAAGGGTAGCGTTGCAAGTCAATGTTCCTCATACGACTGTCTGGAGACTGTTGAAAGAGTATTAATTGTATCCTTATCATTTGCAACGTGTACAGGCCCTGTCACCAGCAGATTACCCTGCACGAGTTAGGTTCTGTCAGTGGTTCTTGCAGCAGTGTGGTGTAAATCCGAACTTTCCTGCCTTAGTATTATTTACAGATGAAGCACAGTTCATACGAGATGGCATAACAAATTTCCACAATCAGCATGTATGGGCGTATGAAAACCCACGTGCAACTGTTCCATCTCATCACTAGGTGCGGTTCTCACTCAACATGTGGGCCGGTATCATTGGTGATCGATTAGTTGGACCCCCTGTAGGCTACTTGTAAACAGACTTACGGGGCAGGCGTACACAAACTTCCTGGAAAACACCATACCTCATGTTTTAGAAGACACTCCACTGATCAATCGTCAACACATTCACTTCTTGCATGATGGCGCTCCTGCACACTTCAGTCGTACGGCTCGCCGGTACTTGGATCGAAGGTTTCCTGATCGATGGATAGGTAGAGGTGGCCCAATTGCTTGGCCTCCACGCTCACTTGATCTGAACCCTCTCGATTTCTACTTGTGGGGCCATTTAAAATCATTGGTTTATTCGTCTCCGGTGCCTGATTTGGAATCCCTTCGGAATCGAATTGTGGCATGTTCTGAGGACATACGCAATACTCCTGGAGTTTGGGATCGTGTTCGCAGGTCAATGAGACATCGATGTGAGGTCGGTATTCAAGCAGGAGGTGGACATTTTGAACATCTTCTGTAATGACAACGACCTGTGGAAAGAAAAAACGTTCCGGTGAATTTCAATGTTGTGAAGGCCATAACTCGGAAATGAAGCATTTCCGGACACATGTTGTAATGAACTATTTTGATTGTCTACATGTGGGAAATACATACCTGAAATTATGCCCCGTATTTTTTTAAACATCCTGCGTGTATATAATCTGTTTGCCTGGGAATACCTCACGATGGTTCCAAAGAAACTTTTGCACTTTGTACTAAACATTTTTTTCAGATATTAAATTATCACTCTTCAAATCACGTGAAAATGAACTATAATTAATGTACATGTGTTTCTGTTCGCATGGGAATACCTCATGGTGGTTCCAAACTTTCACACTTCCTATCGAACATTTTCTTCAGAAATATTCAACAATCATACTTGACTTTAAGTGAACAGAAATCATTATATATAATGATTTGTGATTATATATGAGGTCTACATATGTTTCTGTTGGCTCGGAAATACCTCGTGATGGTCCCAAAGGAAATTTCGCACTTCCTACTGAATATTTTCTTCAAATATTCAACTATCAAACTTCAATTCAAGTGAGCAGAATGTCCATCTGTTCATGTTTGTCCGGGAATATATCATGATGGTTCCAAAGGAAATTTCGCACTTTCTGTCGAACATTTTCTTCAAATATTCAACTATCAGACTTCAATTCAAGTGAGCAGAATGTCCATCTGTTCATGTTTGTCCGGGAATATATCATGATGGTTCCAAAGGAAATTTCGCACTTTCTACCTAACATTTTCTTCAAATATTCAACTATCGAACTTCAATTCAAACGAGCAGAATGTCCATCTGTTCACGTTTGTCCGGGAATATATCATGATGGTTCCAAAGAAAATTTCGCACTTTCTACCTAACATTTTCTTCAAATATTCTACTATCAAACTTCAATTCAAGTGAGCAGAATGTTCATCTGTTCATGTTTGTCCGGGAATAAATCATGATGGTTCCAAAGAAAATTTCGCACTTTCTACCTAACATTTTCTTCAAATATTCAACTATCAAACTTCAATTCAAGTGAGCAGAATGTTCATCTGTTCATGTTTGTCTGGGAATATATCATGATGGTTCCAAAGGAAATTTCGCACTTTCTACTTACATTTTCTTCAAATATTCAACTATCAAACTTCAATTCAAGTGAGCAGAAACCATAATGTACATGTGTTTCTTTTTACGGAAATATCTCATGATGGTGCCAAAGGAAATTTCGCACTTCCTACTGAATATTTTCTTTTAAATACTCAACTATCACACTTGAATTGAAATGAGGTGAAACTACAATGCATAACAGTGTTTTAGTTTCTGTTTGCTCAGACATACCTCATGATTACCCCAAAAGAACTTTAGCACTTTCTAGTGTGATGCTAATTGTTAAGATTTATTACAAACTACAGTTGACTACCTTAACAAAATCATTCTTCTCCTAAAAACACAATTTTAACTACGTGACAAGTAAACATTCAGTTTTCAATCTTGTACTTACAGCGCCGCTGCAATCACTGGGGTGGCTGAACTCCACGTACTCGCCGTCCTTCGCGATCATGCCTTGCGCTCGTTTGTCCAAGTTGCCTTCAGCGTCAGTGTGGAACTTGAGATGTGCCATGGAGTCAAACAATTTGGTCAGATGTCTGTAATCAGCAACATGTTGCATCTCCTTCATACGAAACTAGTTTCAGTGCGTGTCAAATGTTAAACATTATGACAAAACGATACCTCATCTTTTGGCAGTTGTATATACTTGCCGCAGAAATATGTATGTACATTACTAATACGAATATCGAAGTACGAGGCGCATGCAGAAAGTAAGTTTCCCTATTTTTTAAACAAAAAGAACACACACTTTAAGGAAAACATTTATTGGCAACAGGTACAGCAATGTTTCAGCTATTTTTCAACGTAGCCACAATCAGAATTGAGACACTTGTCGTATCGTGGGATCAACTTTTGTATCCCTCTGTCGTAGACCTCTGCCGCCTGTGAATGGAACCAGCGTGTGACAGAAGTCTTCAGCTCTTCATCGTTGCCAAAACGCTCAACGGAGGACAGGAATTTCTTCAGGAGAGAGAGAGAGGGGGAGAGCGAGGGGGAGGGCGGGGGAAATATGAGGGGAAGGGGAAGGGTAAAGGGAAGGGGATGTGGAGGGGAGGGGAGGGGGAGAGGGAGGGAGGGAGAGAGAGAGGGAGAGAGAGATAGAGATAGAGAGAGAGGGGGGGTTCGGCCCATAGACCTGACAGAGCTGCCGATGAATTTCAATTGGCGCAATGCTTTGTGCATTAAAGAACTTTATCACCGACCGAACCTCGCAGGCGGCGGGAGAAGGAACAAGAGCTTCCATTTCGGACCACTGCTGCCACGCTACTGCCACGCTACTGGCATCAGGCGACATCAGGCGGGACCTATCCGGCTGGCATATGATTGATACGTCATAGATCTGTTACACATGCGCAATTGACACGGCTAATTACGTTTACTTTCAAGGGGAAAAAATCGGGAAACTTACTTTCTGGATGCGCCTCGTATTTATAACGCTAGCACGTTAAAATTTGGAACCACCTGGAAATCATGAATATGGTCTTCTTTTGATTACTCTGCAAGGTTATTTTTATTTCTTGTAGACTTCTGTTAACGTTTCGGTAGATAGAAATAGGCCTACATTTATAACGCTTTGAATTTAATGATAAGGCTGGTAAGATGCAATTGACAGAGAAACTGTAGAAGTGATATTGTGTAGTTAAAAGGAGGGTGTATGTTAGAATTGACCAAAAAATCGTTTTTCTCATATTCACAACAAATGATTCCCCATTAAATTCTGAACAGTTCTATACTTGGACTGCATGTGTTCCGACATTTTTAAATATCCCTGGTTGCCTCTTAATGGCCGTGTGCCAAGGACCTTTAAATGTCACACTAGGTTTAAGCGCTTGTTTATCGGAACTACGCGTGTATTTTTTGTAATAATTCAGGTAGATTTATCTCAGAAAATATTACGACTATCATTGTGAAATTTCTCATAGGAATATACCATTAATTGGGGAAGATTTTAATGCGTGAAGATTACATTTTCATAGGTAATTATGCCGGCATGTGTCGATATTAAAAAAGAATGGTATGTAAATTAGCCTAAATGAAAGAAAATTAAAATAAATTAGGTTTTCTGTTGCCCAGAAACTTCAAACCACTGATTTGTTACTAAATAATATTGTACGTATCCAGGAATTTCAAGCATATTGCTCATTATTTTCAGATATAATGATTCCAAATATATTAATTTTATTATTAATATTTCATTGCTGTTATATAGACAACCATTATTTTAAAACACACAAAAATATTAAAATATAATTTTGACTACAACTGCTGTTATGGTTGAGGAGTCCCAGTTTCAAAATCTTGTAATTGTATGGCAGTATTTGGCTCAGATAGAGTCCTATTTATTAACCCGAAAATTGATTAATTTTAATGAACGGGTTGTTTTTATTCTGCTGTAAATATCTAAATAACGCAGAATAAATATCGAAAGTTCGATTTCTGCTTGGGCTGATTACCTCATTGGGTTTTTTCCGAGGTTTTCCCCAACCGTAAGGCAAATGTCAGGTAATGTATGGCGAATCCTCGGCCTCATCTCGCCAAATACCATGTCACCAATCCCATTGACGCTAAATAACCTTGTAGTTGATACAGCGTCATTAAATAACCAAGTAAAAAAATATATTATTGGAAATGTCTTATTATTCGGTTGAGAAGCTTCTGTAATCCAGTCTGCTGTCAAAAAATCTGAAAGTTAGAATTTATAAAACAGTTATATTACCGGCTGTTCTTGGACTCTCACTCTGAGAGAGGAACATAGGTTAAGGGTGTTTGAGAATAAGGTTCTTAGGAAAATATTTGGGGCTAAGAGGGATGGAGGTTCAGGAGAATGGAGAAAGTTACACAACGCAGAACTGCACGCATTGTATTCTTCACGTGACATAATTAGGAACATTAAATCCAGACGTTTGAGATGGGCAGGGCATGTAGCACGTATGGGCGAATCCAGAAATGCATATAGAGTGTTAGTTGGGAGGTGGGAGAGAAAATACCTTTGGGGAGGCCGAGACGTAGATGGGAGAATAATATTAAAATGGATTTGAGGAAGGGATATGATGACAGGGACTGGATTAATCTTGCTCAGGTTAGGGACCGATGGCGGACTTATGTGAGGGCGGCAATGAACCTCCGGTTTCCTTAAAAGCCACAAGTAAGTAAATAGTTATATTTAAATAAAAATAAGAAATGTGTGGTTTTAGGCTTTCACTATGACTGTGATCAGAATTAGGTTTTTGGGTATTCCACAGAGTTCTAAAACTTGACATTTTCAACGTTTAGGTAGTATTTACGGGTTTCATCAGCAGGGCAGGAAAGACCAGAGGGATCGCCTATACTGTTCGGCTAGTCGGACGGATTAGCCTGGCGTAACGAGCTCTATCTGGCATGATGTTGGAATTTGTAAGTAGTTCCGAAACGTTGAAAATGTCAAGTTCCAGCCTAATTCTGAAAAATAAGAAAGTTACTTAAGAAATTAACAGAATAATTACCTTGCAACAGTTTTCGGTTGATTTCCATTGGAGAGTATATCGAGCAGGTCTGCAGATGACACGAAGTAGAAGCGAGGGAAGGCCAGGCGCTTGGTCTCCAGGTATTCTGCCAGAGCTTTCTCGCACAACGTCAGTTCCTTCTGCAGAACTTCCAGCTTCTGGCTCAGTCCCTCACGGTTGGTAGCCTCCACCACGTTTGGAGTCAGTTTCATCTCTTCCATCATTTCCTGTTGAATTATAGCCTTGGTTCGTTTATAGCAGAAATGTAGAAATATGACCGGAAGGAATGTGACTTTCTTGACCGTGGATGCTGATTATTATAAATATCACTCAGATAAGCATCCCAGTAGCCAGGTTTTTACACGTGACGAAAACATTACACTTTTCCGTCGATTTAATAGAATGCGTTTGAGTCTAAAGAAAGCAGAAAAAAGACCAACGTGGTCTGCTGTGAAGAGAATTCAAGCCCTTGCATACCAGAGAGGCATCATGTCACAAACACGTTCAAGTCTGAGTATTTCTGACAAAGTAAATATTATTCAAAGCCTTGAAAGCGGCACAAATGTTAAAGATATTGCTGGAGAGAATAAGGAAATATTTATTTGTTTTTAACTTTTTCTTTATTCATTTAATCCTATATTTATTGACTTATCCCTTCATTCATCCATTCACTCATTCCTTATTTTATTACTTTGTTGCTTTCTTACTCCATGTATGGTGGGTCCCTATCACCACGGCATGGCGCGTCCTCAGGTTGCGGATAGAGGAGACGGCCTCCAGATATGGAGGGTAGCTGCGAATATATTGAATAAGCAGTCGTGGACAGCCGATAAGGGGTGGTCCTCCAGCTTGGGGGTTGGGCGAAGGGCTAACAACCCATCACCGTAAAAAACAGCTTGTTACGAATTCCTACAGTAAGCCTCGGAATAGGACTGATTCTCTGGCACGACCACAGCAAAGGAATAAGGTTTTGAGATTTGGCACTTGGAACGTAACTAGTCTTTATAGAACAGGAGGGGTAACATTAGTAGCAAAAGAACTAGCTAGATATAGAATAGACTTTGTGGGAGTACAAGAGGTTAGGTTAGATGGGAATGGCATATCACAAATAGGAGATTACTTGTTGTATTATGGGGAAGGAAACAATAATCACCAATTAGGAACAGGATTCTTTGTACATAAAAGAATAAAATCAGCAGTAAAAAAGGTCGAATTTGTCAGTGACAGGTTATCATATTTAGTACTTAAGGGTAGATGGTGCGACATCATAGTTATAAATGCTCACGCCCCTACAGAAGAGAAAGACGACTATATAAAGGATAGCTTCTATGAGGAATTGGAACATACTTTTGATCAGTTCCCTAGATATCACATGAAAATTTTATTGGGGGATTTCAACGCTAAAGTAGGACGGGAGGATATTTTTAGACCAACTATTGGAAAAGAGAGCCTACACGCAATTAGTAGTGACAATGGAGTTAGATTAGTCAACTTTGCCACATCGAAAAATTTAATTGTCAAAAGTACAACATTCCCTCATAAGGATATACATAAATATACTTGGACTTCTCCAGATGGATTGACACACAACCAAATAGATCACATCTTGATAGATAAACGGAGACATACTAGTATAGTAGATATTCGAACTTTCAGGGGTGCAGACTGTAATTCTGACCATTATTTGGTGATTGGAGAATTAAGAGAAAGATTATCAGTAGCCAAGCGAGTAGAGCAACAAGTTAATATTACTAAATTCAATATTTTGAAATTAAAGGACGAGGAAGCTAAGCAAAATTATCAGGTCGAAATTTCGAATAGGTTTGCCACTTTAGAAAGTTCCGACGAAGTTGAGAAAGAATTAGATGTTAATAGCGTGTGGGAAAATATCAGAGATAGTATCAAAATTGCAGCTGAGCAGAGCATAGGTTATTATGAAACTAAGAAAAAGAAACCGTGGTTTGATGAAGATTGTTGCATGGTAGTAGAAAGAAGGAAACAGGCAAAATTGAAATTCTTACAGGATCCAGTTGAGGAGAAGAGAGATAATTATTTCAATGAAAGACGGGAAGCAAGTCGTACACTTAGGAATAAAAAGAGAGGTTACTTGAAGGAAAAACTGAATGAGGTAGAAACAAATAGTAAGAATAAAAACATTCGAGATTTATATAAGGGTATAAAGGAATTTAAGAACGGATATCAGCCAAGGGTAAACGTGATCAAGGATGAGAATGGTGACTTGCTTGCAGACTCTCCATCAATCCTAAACAGATGGAAAAACTATTTTGCGCAACTACTAAATGTACATAGGCCAAATAGAAATGATCGGGACGATATTGAAATACAAACTGCTGAGCCATTTATACCCGAACCCACGCTTTCAGAAGTCGAAATTGCGATAGAAAATCTGAAAAAGTACAAGTCTCCAGGTATTGATCAAATTCCAGCAGAATTAATACAAGAGGGTGGGAGTGCATTATATAGCGAAATTTATAAACTTGTACTTGCTATTTGGGAAAAGGAAATTGTACCAGAACAATGGAAGGAGTCTATACTTGTACCTATTTTTAAAAAGGGGGACAAAACCAACTGTGGTAACTTTCGAGGAATATCACTTTTGTTGACGTCGTACAAAATTTTGTCCAATATTCTTTTGAGGAGATTAACTCCGTACGTAGATGAAATTATTGGGGATCATCAGTGCGGTTTTCGGCGTAATAGATCGACTATTGATCAGATATTTTGTATTCGGCAGATAATGGAGAAAAAATGGGAGTATAAGGGTACAGTACATCAGTTATTCATAGATTTCAAAAAGGCATATGACTCGGTTAAGAGGGAAGTATTATATGATATTCTTATTCAATTTGGTATTCCCAAGAAACTAGTTCGATTAATTAAAATGTGTCTCAGTGAAACATACAGCAGAGTCCGTATAGGTCAGTTTCTATTTGATCCTTTTCCAATTCACTGCGGGCTAAAGCAGGGAGATGCACTATCACCTTTACTTTTTAACTTCACTTTAGAATATGCCATTAGGAAAGTTCAGGATAACAGGCAGGGTTTGGAATTGAACGGGCTACATCAGCTTCTTGTCTATGCAGATGACGTGAATATGCTAGGAGAAAATGCACAAACGGTTAGGGAAAACACGAAAATTTTACTTGAAGCAAGTAAAGCGATCGGTTTGGAAGTAAATCCCGAAAAGACAAAGTATATGATTATGTCTCGTGACGGGAATATTGTACGAAATGGAAATATAAATATTGGAGATTTATCCTTCGAAGAGGTGGAAAAATTCAAATATCTTGGAGCAACAGTAACAAATATAAATGACACTCGGGAGGAAATTAAACGCAGAATAAATATGGGAAATGCGTGTTATTATTCGGTTGAGAAGCTCTTATCATCCAGTCTGCTGTCCAAAAATCTGAAAGTTAGAATTTATAAAACAGTTATATTACCGGTTCTTCTATATGGCTGTGAAACTTGGACTCTCACTCTGAGAGAGGAACATAGGTTAAGGGTGTTTGAGAATAAGGTGCTTAGGAAAATATTTGGGGCTAAGCGGGATGAAGTTACAGGAGAATGGAGAAAGTTACACAACACAGAACTGCACGCATTGTATTCTTCACCTGACATAATTAGGAACTTGAAATCCAGACGTTTGAGATGGGCAGGGCATGTAGCACGTATGGGCGAATTCAGAAATGCATATAGAGTGTTAGTTGGGAGACCGGAGGGAAAAAGACCTTTAGGGAGGCCGAGACGTAGATGGGAGGATAATATTAAAATGGATTTGAGGGAGGTGGGGTATGATGATAGAGACTGGCTTAATCTTGCACAGGATAGGGACCGATGGCGGGCTTATGTGAGGGCGGCAATGAACCTTCGGGTTCCTTAAAAGCCATTTGTAAGTAAGTAAGTAAGTTGCTTTCTTACTTTCTTTCTTACTTACTTAGTTACTTACTTTTTTATTTTGTATGTGTGTTTATTTGTTTACTGACTCATTTATTTATTTAATGGTTTAGTTATATATATATATATATATATATATATATATATATATATATATATATATATATATATATTGCGTTTTGGCCGAGAAACCTGGTGCTCCAGGTTCGAATCCCGATTGGGGCAAGTTGTCTGGTTGAGGTTTTTTCCGGGGTTTTCCCTCAACCAAATGTGAACAAAAGCTGGGGGTTAATTTCGGTGCTGGACCACGGACTCAATTATTTATTTATTTATTTATTTATTTATTTATTTACTTATTTGTTTGTTTATTTATTTATTGAATTATTTGTTTATTTATTTATTGACTTACTTATTTACTGACTTATTTATTGACTTATTTGTTTGTTTATTTATTTATAGAATTATTTGTTTATTTATTTATTTATTAACTTATTTGTTTATTTATTTATTAACTTATTTATTGACTTATTTATTTGTTTACTGACTTATTTATTGACTTATTTGTTTGTTTATTTATTTATTGACTTATTTGTTTTTGTTTATTTTTTACTGACTTATTTATTGACTTATTTATTTATTGACTTATTCATTTATTTATTCATTTATTGACTTATTTATTTATTGACTTATTTCTTTGTTTATTTATTTATTGACTTATTTAGTTATTTATTTATTTATTGACTTATTGACTTATTTATTTATTTATTGACTTATTTATTTATTGACGTATTTATTTATTGACTTATTTATTTATTGACTTATTTCTTTGTTTATTTATTTATTGACTTATTTATTGACTTATTTAGTTATTTATTTATTCATTTATTTATTGACTTATTGACTTATTTAGTTATTTATTTATTTATTTATTTATTTATTTATTGACTTATTTATTTATTGACTTATTTATTAACTTATTTAGTTATTTATTTATTTATTGACTTATTGACTTATTTATTTATTTATTCTGATATAAAGGCCATCAGGCCTTCTCTTCCACACCACCAGAAATATAAAATACGCCGGACCCATTTCATCGGGATTATCATCTTCATTTCATTCAGACGCTAAATAACCTGAGATGTCGATACAGCGTCTTAAAATAACACACAAAAAATATTCATTCATTCATTCATTCATTCGAACACATTTATTCACAATTCAGTCATTCATTTATTAATGTATTTTCTTGAGATATATATATATGTGTATATATATATATATATATATATATATATATATATATATGTATATATATTCCAGGAAATAAAATTAATTTGTATTAACGTTGTATCAGATTCGTTTTTTTAAACGAATTAACAACTCTTAAGTATTCATTCCCGTATGATCGATTTTTCACTGTCCGTAATAGCCTATTTTTCTTTCGTACAGTCTACCAAAAGATAATGCTTGCCGATTGCAGGGGACTTGCTCTACGTGTAATATCTAAGTAGGTCAACTTGACTTTCTCCTAAATCGACGGAGCAATGTATTAGCATTTTTGTTATACTTTACCAAGGCATAAGCAGTTAAAATCTGAACACTTATATTACTTTCATGCTGTGTATTCTTAGCTGCTTTAATCAATTTTTCATTCCACAACGTTATAAAATAAAGAAATGACTTAAACTGTGTAGATCATGGAGATAAATAAGTTGATTACATGCATCCTGTAACACAGATGTAATCTGATACTGACCTTGAAGTCTACGTCAATCTTATTAAAGCGTTTTGAATCTTCGGGCAGCTGCGTTTTGATGTCCTCAGAACTCATGAATATGGACTCCAGGTGGGTCCAAGTGCGCTGGACTTCAAACCACGTGGAGATGACCTGGTCCGCGCGACACAGCTTCGTCTGCCACGCTGACACCTCCTCCAGGAAGTGCGCGATAAACTTGGAAGTTATCAAGTTCTGTAACTGAACCTGCAATATGGGATGCACAATTTAATAATAAATCGATATTACCAAATCGAGTTTCCACTATGTAATTAAATTTCTTACTACGAAAAAAAAATATGAATACGTTGGATCGGTCGCTGTGGTGTCATTTCTTGGCCATCAAGGTCACCGGACTTTACACCATTAAATTATTGTTTTTGGGGTTGGCTAAAGAGGGAAGTTTACAACCGGAAAGTGGAAATAAGGGAGTGTTTTAAAAATGCTTGTGATCACATTAAGGGATGTTCGAACTTGCATAAATTAGTAACATTTGGCTACAAGAGCTGGAAAATGCATCGAGGTTGCCGGTGGAATTTTTTAACATGTTATGTAAAGAGAAATGGACAATTAAACACACACCATACAGGTAACAATATCTTAATTTACTATCACCTACACTGTTTTCTTCAAAATCCTGAGAGTCAGATATGTGTTCGTATAAAGAGTGGTCCACAATAAACCGGGAAGAGAACGGAAAGCTAAGAAAGTGAACGTGAAGGTTTTTGATTCACAATAAACCGAGATCGGAAACGACTATGTATATCGATATGTATGCCAATAACGGTATGTATAATTGCTATTATGTATTCTTATCTTATTTGTGTATACTTGACCCATGATATTCTCTCATGATAACAAGCCATCCAACATAAACACAGGTTAACCAATTACGAAATTTAAGCACGGAATATAATAATTCAATTCATGTAATAGTCTGGTCACATACACACATAACATATATTGAAAGTGATTCTATTGAATTTCTGAGTTAGTTACAAGCAATGAATGAACAGGAAATTATATCAAGGCCTCCTTGTTACAAAATATACGATAGTGAAATAGCTTTCCATGACAACAGAATGAATTTATACACAGCGAGTTGGCGCAGACAGTAGCGTATGTGACTCGTATTCGGGAGGTCCCGGGTTCAAACCCCGTGGCCGGCCAATCTGACTGGGGTATTCATGATTCCCCTCAGTCATAAAAACAAATGCCGAATTGGAAATTTACATACTATGATTTATCACCGCCTGTCACCAATATCATGAACATTAATCAAAATATAAAATCCGTTATATGAAGACAAGCCATCTACAACACACAACAAAAATAGGAACTCAACAATAGTAAGAACGGCTTACTGGTATACCTAGAGATGGAAACAATATATCGGCTTTTACGAAATACCGATATTTTCGTTTTGATATATCGATATTGACTTCAAAACTTTTATTTCTGTGTTTTTAAATGGAAAGAGAAACAAGGATGTAATACTGGTTTGAGATTTGTTTACAGCTAGGATTTGTATGCACAACCTAATACTGACATTGTTTTATTATTATAGCCTATATTTTAGTACATAAAAATTTTATCCCCATAATCATCATCATCATTATCATCATCATCATCACCACCACCACCATTGAGATTTTGAATGTTGGAGTGTAACAATAACTGGCAATGGGAGCTTACTGTAGAAGGTTTGTATCAAATCACAATTATTGTGAAGTTTGTTAAAACTTGTAACATTCTGAGTACTGTTTACTTACATTTAAAAATGAATACAAGTACTGTTTACTTAGATTTAAAAACTATTACGTTGTTATCTAGAAAAGAGCATTATATTTGTATCCTCGATTGAATCCTATATAAAATTAGAATTGAATCGTGGATTGAAAAAAACTGATGGGGATCCTAAAGAAAATTGGAGTGGATTGGAAAGAGAGAAGGGTTTTCAGTAACCTACAAATGAAACCAAGTGACATAGGGAGAAGAGTACGACAAGGATGCCCTTTATCACATACCCTGTTCAACATCTACTTGGAGGATTTAGTGAAGAACTGTTTTCAGAACATGGGGGGAATGATAGTAGGAGGAGGAAGAATAAAGAGTTTAACATTTGCTGATATGGCGTTGTTAGATAATACTAAAGGATAAGCTACTGGAGCTAAATGACAGCTGTGAGCAATATGGAATGAAGAACAAGACGCAAACAATGGTCTTAGGAAGAAAAATAAAGAAGGTGGACTTGTGAATTCTAAATGAGGCAGTAGAGCAAGTGGACAGCTTCAAATACTTGGGTGTACTATAAGCAGTAACATGAGCTGCTGCCAGGAAGTCAAAAGGAGGATAGCAATGGCAAAGGAAGCTTTTAATAGAAAAAGGAGCATCTTCTGCGGACCTCTGAGAAAGAACTAAGGAAGAGACTAGTGAAATGCTTTGTGTGGAGTGTAGCATTGTATGAAGCAGAAATGTGGATATTACTAAGAAGCAAATAGAAGCATTTGGAATGTGGTTATGGAGAAGGCTGGAGCGTGTGAAATGGACAGACAGAGTAAGAAACGAAGCTGTGTTGGAAAGAGTGCATGTAGAAAAAATGATGCTGAAACTAATCAGGAGGAGGAAAAGGAATTGGCTGAGAAGAAACTGCCTACTGAAGGATGTACTAGAAGGAATGGTGAACGGGAGAAGAGTTCGGGCAAAAGAAGATACCAGACGATAGACGACATTAAGATATGTGCATAATATGAGGAGACAAAGAGGAAGGCAGAAAATAGGAAAGAGTGGAGAATCCTGGGTTTGCACTGAAAGACCTGCCGTTGAGCAGAACACTATGAATGAATTAATGTTTCAATGTCAAATACTGACCCATATAGAGTTCACTTAACACACTCCCATTGTATCACTTAAGCTCATCTTACCTCCACCATAATTTTGATTTAGGTTAGGAACTACATAATAATGAAATTATGATATTGAAAATGTATTGTTTATCGTTGCAATTTTACATTTAATCTTTTGATTGTTATGATGTTAATTGCAATTCTAATAAGGAATAGGCTATTAAAATTTAAGTTTATTGTAATAAATGTACGCCCACAAATGTAATTGCATTAGTAGGCCTATCTATTAATTTGCTTACGGGATAGCGATATATCGAATCGTTTCGATATACCGATATATTTTCTGCAATATATATCGTTTATCGAAATTAGGTTTGCAATATATTGCAATATCAATATATCGGTATTTAAATTATTTCACCTATCTCTAGGTATACCCACAGATCCTAACACGCAATATGACCACAAAAAAATCTAGTTCTAGTAGGCTATGATCGGAAGTAATAGGGGTAGCAGTAAACCTACCTATGTTCCTGTATGCAGACGACATTGTTATGATGTCGAGCAACAGAGAGGCATTACAGGAAGGGCTTAACAGACTCCATGTATGGTCAAGAAGGAATGGACTAGATATAAATACAGGGAAAACAAAGATCATGAAGTTCAGAAAAGGCGGAAATGTCTCCAGATCGGACATCTTCACATATGGTAACGAGAAACTGGAAATTGTTAACTCATACAAATATCTGGGCTTAACACTGCAAGTGACAGGCAAGTCATTTACTAAGCACATAGAAGAAAGATGCTCGGCGGCGATCAAGGCTACGTACGACATAAAGAAGCTCGAGAAGCTCTCCACGACCACAGCCCTGCGCCTCTTCTACATCAAGATCGCTCCAATTGTTAGCTACGCGCTGAAAAAGATATGGGTTCACTTAACCTCAGCGAACCTGAAGAAGCTAGAAGCCTTGAAAGCGTCATACCTAAAAAGAGCTCTTCAAGTGTCAAGAACAACGCAAACGAGGCTGGTATACCTATTAATGTATGTATGTATGTATGTATGTATGTATGTATGTATGTATGTATGTATGTATGTATTCACACTGCAATGGGTATATACCCGGTGGCAGTGGTAACTAATTACACTCAATAATGACAATAATAAACTTATTAATTAAAAATACAATTAATAATAATACTAATAATTAATTCTAATAATAATAATAATAATAATAATAATAGTAATAATAATAATAATAGTAATAATAACAACAACAACTGGGAATATACTAAATTAAATGAAAAGATCACTTAAAACAACATTTGAAATATTCTAATTTGTATCTTAAAACTAAGATCGAACTAAAACCCACGAGTATATGTTCATATCTGCACAAGTACCTTTCAACACTACACTCATTTCACTGTCAACTCACTCACTGCACTGGAACTACGACACATTTCACTGATTCTATCCTGATTTCACTAACACTTCAAAAACATTTCACTGTTCAAATTCTTTGCACTGCCACTATAAACTATAAAGCTTCACTGACAGGAACACGTTTCACTTACACAGCACACTTCACTGACACGACATACTTCTTCACTGATACAACACACTTCACTGACAACATAATTCTTCACTGATACAACACTTCAATAACAACATATCATTTACACCCTTTAACTACTGTGTATAATTACCGTCTATTAGTAAGGTCCTTAAGCCTATTTTTAAATGCATTTTTGGTTGTTGGTAAAGTCTTTAGTAAGTCTGCAGGTAAAGCATTCCAGTCCCTGATAGTACGATTGAGAAAAGAAAACTTTCCAGTGTCCGTCCTCTGCCTTCTTTCCCGCAATTTATATGAGTGGTCGTTCCTTGAAGAGTAATTTGGCGGCTGCAACCTATATTTTATTTCTCTCCAGGCAGGCTCACCTCTGTATGTTTTGAACAGTGCGCATAATCGAATTCGCGTTCTCCTGTCCGTGAGTGCACGGACACGGATTTTTTCGTGAGAGAGCTGATGACGAGCAACGGCCTTCAACCTACACCAGCATATGAGGCCCACGTTAGGGACAGAGAAGAAAAAGCAGCAGACGTGGACCAGGAATTCCTTCAGACGCCAGCCATGAACACGGATGAATGGAAGAAGCCTAACTTCGAGCTACGTTACGTCTTCACGAGGACGGCGGCCCACGGGTTCCACCATAAGATCTGTGCCAAACGAGGATACCACTCGGCCTCAGAGCAGTGAATCTGCACCCTCTGTGGGCACAGCTGGTCAGTACCATATACTCACCTGCCAAGCAAGGACAGAGACACTAACGTTCTACGCAAAAGAAGACAACTTGTGATTAAAATGTAACAATGTGCACAATAAATCTTATTATTATAGGGACAATAATTAAATTTCGCCAACTCTAAATTCCCGTTGCCAGGCTCCGGCAAGCTTTATCATTAATTTTGTGTTGTTTCGGTAACGGGAGATAAGTCATAAAAATGAGTTTGGAGATAAATGAAAATTAAACTTCGGACCCTTGTTGCAAATAATTTTCTAAACAAATAAAACACATCAAATGCTAGTATTCTTTTGATTTTTGCACACTCACTTGTACAATTTAACTTGTGTGTTCATCTGGGGAACAAAATTCCACGTGCACAAAAAAATGACATCTCCCGTTACTCGAAGACCACAGAATTGTGAATGCTCATATTTAAATACACCTATTTAAACAATTTCCCTGTTCCCATTCTCGTTATCGTTTCCGTTCCTGGTTTATTGTGAACCAGCCTTAATGCCCACGTGTATCAACGTCGGTTAGTGTAAACACCGGTTAAAATTGTCACCTAACCTCTGGTTAAGCATTTTTACAGTGGATCGACCTCTGTTACGACTTAAATAGTAGGTTAACCACAGTAATCTCAGAGCCAGAGCCACAGATGTTTATTTCGAAGGCGATTATTAAATGCAGTACTTGAGTTACTTGATAGAGCGTGAGCGTGAAGGTTCTTTAGTGGAAAGAGAGAATTCTTAGGAAGAATTAAGTGACAGAAAATTTCAGGAGGGATTTCGTTTATCAAAATCTACAAATGGATCACTTGAAATAACACAAGAACAATCATATTTCTCCTACGGATCGGCTGCTTATATTACGATTCTATGTAACTGTTATTTTCTGTATTTTAAGAGGCAATACTCTAATATCTCTTTCTCTATGTCACTGGCTGAACAAAGAGAGGTTATGGATGGATCATAGGATAATGAACAGTTCCCTCGTGTAAATGAGGTCCTTGATCGTATACACATTCCTATTAATCTTCTGCGTCCTTTTCCTTTATAGATATTCCATCTGTTTATATAATATATCTAAGTTTCAGTAATTAAGTCTAGCGATACTTCAACCACACAATGGGATATAATCATTTTTGCATTCAATTTTCTATTTTGTACGATTTTAACCTAACAGCAAGGAAATGCAACTCGCAAGTATAACAGCGCGCAAAGGCAAACAAATTCAAAGCGAAAATGTAGGACACGTTCATTTCGATGTAGAACGGAGTGAGCGCAGTCATTTTTAGACGTTGACCATTATCTTTGTAGCGGTATGGATGCTTCCTTTAGTCATTTTGTAGAAACAGTGTACCATCACAGTCTACTATATACAGTCGCGAAGCTTGTGGTGATTTTTTTGCAAATCTCGTGATAAAGCGCTCCAAGCGGTTAGCAACCAGAAACAATGGACTGTCCACGGTCGACTTTGGACTGTGTCGTATTTCCATCGAGTGCTAGCTCGTTGCGTATTTCACATTGATGCTTGTGAAATGTTCGTTATTGGTTGTAATGAAAATGTTAATGGCTAAAATACAGTAATTGGAATAATAATATTTTACTAGAGACGTAGAAAAATTAAGTTTGTTTTAATGAAATTTATCGATCACGTTTTATTTTCAATTCTGGTGGGATTATTATTGCTTAGGCCTACTTTTTTTTTCAAAGGATATGTTTTTAATTGTAGCTGTTAATTTTGTTGTTATTTTTATGTGTTACTTTACTAGAGACGTAGAAAAAGTCTGTTACAATAAAATTTATTGATCACGTTTTATTTCCAATTCTGGTAGGATTATTATTGCTTAACCTCATCCCACTTTGTTAACTACCTAAGCCTACACTACAAGTACCGGTACTCGTAAGTTACTCCATTAATTCATATTTCCATTATTATTGTTGTAAAGGGAAATGAAAATTTATATTTATTGGTTTCATAGTTAATTATCGCTATAATCTTGAATGAGTGAAGCGATTATAGTAAATTTCAGTTCGTTTTGCACAAACAAAAATAATATTAACCTACTTCTTGCAGGTATCTTCGAGTTTATGGTAGAATTTAATATACTTCATTAAAATAATAAATTAACTTTATGCATTTAATATTTCAACAATGGAAGGAAGGTGTTAATTTTTCCAAAAGAACATAACTAAAGTGTAACATATTTTGTCGTCTACTAGGAGAAAGATCTGCGATGATGAGGCGATAGTAGCGATCCTAGTGGTGGGCAACTACCCATGTTTGCATTTTTACTACATATTGAGCTTCGCGACTGTATATAGTAGACTGTGGTACTCTGGTTAAACGAGGTGTCAGCTAGCCATGTTTAAGTAATCGGTGATTATGAATGGTGCACACAAATTACATTTTAACTACTGTTACTGTTTAACCGTCGTTTCATAATCTACGATTACTGCATTTTTAACGGATGTTGATACACTTCGCCATAAGTGTCTTTTCTTTAGAATCGCCCATACTGTCACCTCTCTCCTTCTGAATCGGTTTCCTTGCATTCAGTTTTTCATTTCAATCTGTTGAACCACTGCTTCTTACCTGATTGTCTTCCAGGGTCTCAATCAGTTCCTCGCTAGCTCTCAGCAAACTACAGCCCGTTCGGGCGTGAGTCTCTTGTTCGAACTCCATGCGCGACCATGTCGTGTGCAGGTCCCGCAAGTATTTCTCCATTGACATTTCTTTCACAGCTGAGAATCAAAATGGACTATAAGAATTTGTCAGCAGAAGCAGAGTATGAAACCAATGTTTTAATTTTCTTTATGCTCGACCATGCCGAAATGTAGTAATTATACACCTGGTAGCAGACCTTTAATGCATGTCATTAAAGTACACCTACTCATTAAAGATCAGGTCTTTCAGTCAATGACGACTCAGGTTACAACTGTTCAGCCAATGACAGGTCAGCTTTCTACAGTTATAAAACAGCAAGTATCGATTATTCTCGGATATGCAATCGAAAGAGAATTAGCGAAAAGTCACGGAGGCTGGAAATCCAATACTGTCGCAGAAGGTTATGTTCTGTTACTATAATAATTAGCGTTAATTGTAAATAATATTCAAATAAATTCAATTTGTCCTCTTGTTTTTCAATGTCTAATTTAATTTCAATGTTATCTCTGTAGGTTCTTATGGCCTAGCAAGGTCAATGTGGACATCTGTTCCTCGGAAAAAAATCAATACTTTCGCGTCTGCGCACATCTCACAACATACGGAACATTGCTCAATGTCAAATACAAATAAAATTAATAATATCAAGTTAGAAATATGGTCGAGCATAAAAAGTCGTATGAAACTCGCCTATAATGGTAATTAAGAAGCTCGTATGAAAATTATGAAACGAGCGCAAGCGAGTTTCATAAATATGCATACTCACTTCTTAATTACCTTCATTATAGGCTCGTTGCATAATGTACTATTACAGTAATTTGTTTGCCGTCTGTCTTCTTCTTACATAGCGACGTTAAGAAAATATTGACTTTCACTGTACATACGCAATTAAATTGAAACATGCCTGAACTCTTGTGGCATGCTAAATTTTTGAAGAGAATTTTTCAGTCTTCCAGTGAACATGGACGTAGAAGGAGATATACTTTTGGCAAATTTGCTCATAAGGTGAAAGAATAGACTTAAAAATAGAAGAAGAGTTTCAGTCTATACGTTAGTTAGTTTTGGAAAGACAGAATCGAGGACTATTTCATATCTTGTCTGATGATTTACATCAGAACTATAATAGTACATTATGCAACGAGCCTATAATGGTAGTAAGTAAGACGCAAGTATGGATGTTTATGAAACGAGCGCAAGCGAGTTTCATAATATTCATACGAGCGTCTTAATTACCATTATAGGCAAGTTTCATACGACTTTTTATGCTCGACCATATTTCTAACTTGAAATTATTCAGATGTATACATTTTATTTAATCTGACAAGATCGGAAGTGACCTTGTTCTAGGTCGTGAATTGTGAGATGTGCGCAGACGCGAAAGTATTGATTTTTTCCGAGGAACAATAATGTCATTGACCTTGATGTAATCCCGTTAAACTTGATGTAACCTTGATTATTGAATTCGACATTGAAAAACGAGATGACAAATTGAATTTATTTGAATATTATTTACAATTAACGCTAATTATTATTATAGTAACAGAACATAACCTTCTGTGATAGTATTGGATTTCCAGCCTCCGTGACTTTTCGCTAATTCTCTTTCGATTGCATATCCGAGAATAATCGATACTTGCGGTTTTATAACGGTACAAAGCTGACTTGTCATTGGCTGAACACCTGTAAGCTGAGTTGTTATTGGCTGAACACCTGTACTTTAATGAGTAGCTACATTTCGGCATGGTCGAGCATAAAAATAATAATTTAAAATTGCGCAAGTGAGGAACGATATTGCATAAAACACATTTCTGTTTACTTTTTTAAGAATTCAAAATTAAATAGAATACGCACAAAACATGAAACCAATCATAGCACGCACGAATATAATAAGCTTCCCAGTCAATATTATAAGTTACCAACCAATAGTTTCAAAGCTAGATTTTATAATTGGCTTTTAATTAATCCTTTCTTCTCTGTAGATGAGTTTCTTAACATAAATTCATACGAAATTGTTTTTTAATAAATAAAGTTATTTACATTTAGTTACAATTATTACATTAATAGTGAAGTGTTTTCATTAATTTTAGAGTTTCAAAATGTTCTGTGTTTTCATTCTAATTAAACTTTACTGTTTTCAATTATAAGTGTATTTTCAAATGTATGTTTTTTTCCCTCCCTTCTGTATTGTGACGAAGCCTATCACTGTATGTTTAATGGCTTAATAAATTGAATTGAATTGAATAATTCAACCAAAATACTAGAAACAGGTGTCTGTAGGGTAGTGGCAAAGTCAAAGGGCGTGGTGTAATTGAACCCAGGTTCGAACCTGAAATCAGCTAATTTTTCATCTCTTTCTTAATATTTTATTTAGTACATTATTTTATATGCGTTATTTCTTTGTATCGTGAAATAAAGAGGATTTTACTACATAAATAATATATCCGTAATTCGCACTAGTCCAGCAATGTAGTAGTCTTTGATTATATTATTATTATTATTATTATTATTATTATTATTATTCCATATTATTCTGTCGTGACATATTTTTATAATTAAACCTGTATATTGTCGTGATGGTGTAGGGAATTGGTGGCCCAACAGTCGTCCGTAAGCAGCGCTAAAGGGACACTTAGGTAGGATTAAAACCCAATGAAAATGATTTCCGATGTGAAAACTACGAGATTAAAATACACAGTGTCAATGAATAATTACGTAACTTAAATACATATAAATTGTTGAAAATTTTGGAAGGTGACGATATTCCAAACAAGTACTGAAATTACTAGAAGTTTGAAAGTTGGTGATATTCGAAACCAATATTAATATATGCAATTTACAAACTATATCCTATTTCTGATGTTGCCGAGACTATTTTCCATGTAAATCGAAAGTGTAACAAAACTTCAAAGACAAAGATAATCCATTCTTCGTATTGCATTAAGATTTTATAGTTTCCTGTTTTGAAGTCCAAAAGCAAAATTACACAGCATCGAGACCGTTTCTGTATTGAAAGGAATGCTAAAATACTGCCATTGCATGCTGAATCCTATTTAATTTATCAGAGAATTATGTACAAAAAGTTTAATAATTGTACTGCAGAAATAGTTGTTTCTTTTATACATGCAATGAAGACTTCAGTGTTTTGCAACAGACCTTTGTCCACAATATTCTTGACTTCCTCTTCGCACTCATGCAGGTTCAGCTCGAGTAATGCCTCCAATGTCGTGGATTCGTCCATCACAAACTGTACCTAGAAATTAACAGTTGAAATGTATTGTCCTTTAAAAGAAGTTACAGAATGATACGTGTGCATTTCCTTTCGTATTCTTACAATTTCATTGATAATAACAGTCGTTTATGAAAATAATAAAAATAAAAACTTCATACGGAAACGGATATGTCATGAATAGGCACTTTAGACATTGGCACGCATGGTGGTTAATTTCTAGACTTAAAATATTCTAGCAGGGCAATTTTTTGCCTATCATTGTACTTAGTAATTTAGGGTCTATAGGATCTTTCAGATGGTGATGTTTGATTAACTTTAATCTAGTATATCGTAAAACCACTGATATAGAATGACTATAAAATTGGCCACAAAAGTGCTTCATTTTACAGTCATACACACGTTCAATGAATATTGTAAGTTATTACAACACATATGATTTGAACTTTAAACTCTGATATGTGAAATGAAGTGTGCAAAGTTTACTGAAACCTGAATACAAATATTATATTGAACATAAATCCCACATGAAAACTGTATTCTAACAGATATTGAGAAGAATGTATGTAAAAAAACTGAAGAACGTATTGAAAATATTAGCCTTAGCCACATTTGAAAAAGGGCTAAAAATAGGTGAGCCAGTAATATAGTATACTGCGTTCACATTTTCAAAATATTCTTCCAAATGTGTTATATTGGTGCAAAAATTCTGTAGAATGTTAATATTAAACACAGAGAAAATTTCTTACATTTATTGTCTAAGAGATTCAATATAAAACTATATTTAAAATATTGAAATCACTTCAAGACAAAGTGTTTTTCACAGATATTATTAATAGGTACTATTTTCTAACATTTATTACTTTCTGAAACTCTGTCCAAATGCAGCATGAAAACCATTAGACTTTGTTCTTTGATATGATAATATTAAGAGAAGACTGAGAAATTATAATTTATTAAACTAGGCAATTCAAACTAAGTGTTACAGTTATTCAATCAAAATAACGAATTTCATCGTCATACACAATCGCATTTCAATTATTTTTTATCCAGGGTACCCAAATGTGTAACATTTTCTGTCTCAAAACTTTTATGTATACAAAGAACAAAGTCCAACAAAATATTAATCATTTCCATAAAAATACAAACTTTTAATAAGCGTTTAGACATTCAGGTGATTTGGTTGAGACAAAGGATTTAGAGACCTTGGGTTGGAGTTTAATTTCTCAGACGTTGCAACATTGCGTAGATCTCACATGTGAGTCACATCTTCAAACAGGCCAGGTAACACGTCCAGGGTAATTTTCTCTTCTTGTTTTCGAAGCACGAGATACATTAAACGACAACTCATGATCTAAGAACACTAAATATTCTTCAAAACTTGTAATATTTGTTGGTAACAAACATGCACTATTAATAACATGAGGACTGACGTACTAGTTATTTTTAAACTCTCACTCATTACGTAATTTTTTCCACGATACCAGAATTGATTTAAGATTGTCAGAGCAATGATAACCAAAATAATAATGAAAATGATAATTCTAAATATAAAAAGAAAGAGGTCATACAAAAGTTAATAAAATAGTTATAAGTTAGAAATATCTTGTAGTTGAAATCATTTCAATCAGGTACTTAAACAAGATCGAAATTCTACAGTGTGTTGCTGAAATATCTGGCTAAACTTTGTGAGCGTGTTTCATTGATTCTGAGGATAAAACAAGTTTACGTGTACCTACTACAGTACCAGAAACGCTTCTCTTTCAAGTTACAGCCCTTTACTTCCCATATCTGAACTTCACAGAAAATAATGAAAATGGCCTCCTTCAGCGATAATATAGGGTGTTTCCGAGGTATTGTTACAAACTTTCAGGGATGATGGCGAAGTGAACATATATCAATTTGAGTTCAGGAACCCGGAAATGAGTCGAAAATTACAATCAAAAATAGTTCTGTGGAAATGAAATAATTTTATTCCTCTGTACACCTTATTTATGTGTATTTATCTATACACCTTACACATACTGTATTCATCTGACGTTGTTTACGTTGTCTACTTACAGTATTCCATTCATTGCGCTGTCTGAGGGATGGGGACAGGAAACTACACTAAAGCAATGCAGATAGCGTAATGTGTAACGGACATGTTCGGTCCTGATATGCACGTTTGTAGACAGCAGTGTATGTGTACAAGTTGCAGTGTCCAGTCGATCAGTCCTAGTGAAATGGAGGAGTACACGAGAGCGGAATATGCAGACCTGATTTTCGAATACGGATGAGCCAATGGGAACAGTAGACAAGCTCACAGATTGTATCGGGACAAGTACCCACCTAGGAGACATCCGGTCCATATCATTTTTCCACGACTGTTCCAACGGTTAAGGGAAGGAGGGCACGTGGTGCCAAATTACAATTCCATTTTCAAAGAACTATTTTTAGTTATAACTTTCGACTCTATCATTTCCGGACCATGGTTCCTTATCTCAAATTGATACATGTGCCATTCGCCATCATCCCTGAAAGTTTGTAACACCACTTCGGAAACAGCCTGTATATACTTCACAGCGTTGTCTCATATTCTGCGGAACATGTTATAGAATTTTAGTAATATTACGACTGCAGTTACATCCAGCCACGATATAGTTGTACAGAACCTCTGCGTCAGGAAAAAGTGTGGCATAAACAAACAAAAAATGTAGAGGATTAATGTCTGGAGAATGTGCAGGCCACACAGTAAGTTCACGTCTAGCAATGCAGCGACCAGAGTGGGTTATTTTACGACGCGTTATCAACATCTCAGATTATTTAGCTTCTGAATGAGATGGTGATAATGCCGGTGAAATGAGTCTGGGGTCCAGCACCCATAATTACCCAGCATTTGCTCGTATTGGGTTGAGGCAAAACTTCGGAAAAACCTCAACCAGGTGACTTGTCCCGACCGGGAATCGAGTCCGGCCATCTGGTTTCGTGGCCAGAGCGCTAACCGTTACTCCACAGGTGTGGACATCAAGACAGTCCTTGACAGTTCGACTGAAAGAGGAGGGAGTCCCACCAGCTTGTCAAAGATTGGGAAGATTACGTCAGTTCCGTCAACGTACGTATCGAAAATCGGTCGAGAATAATTCATTATTTCATCTTCAGAATTAGTAGAACACAGTTCCAAAATCTGGCCAGGCATTTTAAGAACACCCTTTATCAAACAATACGGACTTGGATGTTATTTATCTGTTTGTCTATCTATTTACAGTATGTAGAGAAAATAACTCACGAATTACAACAGAAGATGGATAAATTGCGAACGAAGTGAACAGATACCAAAAAAGAATAAACAACACAGAGAAAATCCGATGTGACATTTAAAATGAACATATTACGGTATAAGCTCTACAATTTTGAACTTCAAACCACACGGTATTTAAAAGAAAGGCTGTGTCTGAAATACTGTATTCCTGTTGGAAAATGTTAGTAGAATTCGGGTCTAAGCCAAAATCATAATGGCGATGATTGATGATTGTGATGAACGAACTATTTTTTAATTTTATTTATTTACTTGGCTATTTAACGACGTTGTATCAACTACGAGGTTACTTAGCATCGATGAGATTGGTTATAGCGAGATGATATTAGGCGAGATGAGGCCGAGGATTCGCCATAGATTACCTGGCATTCACCCTACGGTTTGGGAAAACCTCGGAAAAAACTCAACCAGGTAATGAGCCCAAGCGGGGATCAAACCCGCGCCCGAGCGCAACTCCGGTTCGGTTGGCAAGCGCCTTATCCGATAGAGCTACTCCGGTGGCTACCTTTTTTTTTTTTAGGTAATAGTTTAAATAATACAGGATGTAACAAAAAAGGCATGTCAAAATTTTAGGAAAATATTTCTCACATGTAGAGGATGAAAATATCTTACATAAACATGGGTCCGGAAACACTCTATTTCCGTGTTTGAGCTCATTTTCTACAACTAGTCCTAACCCAGTACTAAATTTGTACAGAGATTAGCTTTATACTTAAGAAAAAATATATATTAGCCCCTAACATTGTCGCAACCCTAATATTATCGATCGACGTCAGTCCTCGCGTCATGTCTAATGTTTTTCTAGTGGTGAGATTTGTGGCGGCCCTAATGGCTACTAAGTACTTACAGTGACCTCTGGTGGCAGTGCAGCTAAGCTCTGCAGCAGCGTGCAACACATGGAATTGTTACCTTCAGGTTATTCAAGACATTTCGTTACCAAACAGAAAAAGCGATTTGTTGTAATTATCAAAATTAAATATCATAAACTTTATTTTGTTTTTAAATGTGAGAATCACTAAGGCAGAAACAATGCTTGTATATCTTTCACTGTGAATCATAACGCATTTTACAATTTAAACAGAAAACTATGTTGAAAAATATGTCTACCTCTTTGAAAAATACCGGTATAACCGAGCATTTTGAATTTTTTTGTTTTGGTTTTGAATGTCGTTTCCCCCTAATTTTGGAGCGCTGATTCCAAATATGTAAGCAGTTTTCTTCTATCACATCCACTTTTTAATGAAAACAAAATTTGCATACTAAACCATTACCGGTATATATTTATACTCTTATAACTTATAAGATCTTGATTTTCTCGAAAACCTGACATGATAGGAAAAAACGGATTGCACCGTTGAACTCAGCACGAAAAATCCGTTTAGGAACACGCATTCATTCGAAAACATCATATTTGCTGCATAGCAGTGTTATTAATGTAAAATAATGTTGATTTCATTTGATATTTTCTCTACATATTTTGTCCATTAATACTCATTATTTTGTATAATATTTTAACCGTTTTTCTACACAAATATTGCCATTTTAACGTAGCACACCCCACAGAGTGCTGCATTGGAGTTAAATCGCTCGCTTGAACTCGGTCGAGTGTCGCACCCTCGAGTGAGATACGATCGGTCGTGATACGCTCGTAATAAATAGAAGCACAGTACAAGGTCATCTCACCAACATGTCTTATCTTGTATTGAAGGTGACAGATAAGATACACATATGTTTTGCTCACACGGTAAAAATAAGGCTTTATTTTCTGCGTTTATGACAAACGTTTAATGGAACAGTCAATGGAACGTACCAAAACAGGAACATGAAGTTATAAATAAAATAGTATGAAAAACTTCGATATACAGTTATTATTGCTAATTAATAATTATTCAATATTTGATTTACCACATATACAATAAGATAGGTCCATACATAGTGTTCCGCCTATATACTGCGACAATGTAGAAACGTTTTACAAAATATTATTGATATAGCAGTAGATTAAAAATAATATTAGTACAGAGATAACGTCACAGAAAATAAAATAAAACGAATAATCATGCTGCACAACTGTTACAGACGCAAAGATTGATACACTAATTATTAGAGATTATTATTATTATTATTATTATTATTATTATTATTATTATTATTATTACTACTAGAAAACTTGGTACAGTTCTTGCACTATCGTGATTGTGTTCTCCGTTTATAATAATTACATTTACATCCAATAGCATCTATCAGATGTGGCAAAAACAAAATCACTCCTGTGTGGGAAGAAAAAAAAAACATTTACCTACAACATTTATATTACATTTTAAAGCAAGTTTTGTAGTTGTACTACGGAGAGGTTAGTTAAACACTGCAAAGTTTTGAAATTATAAATATCTATGATGTTACTACACAGTTCATCACAGTAGCAAGAACGAATGTCTAACGCTCGGCTTATACCGTTCGAGGATTTATCCCTCGTGACAATTTTACACATCATGCATGTGCGCTACCTATCGGATTATGCTATGAACTATTTGGCGCTCGAGCGAAAACGTCCGATGCAGACCTCTGACACCCCATGTAATGGATCAGTCCAACCACCCCTTCAATATAATATACGGTACCTATTAATTCCGGATAAGAGTGGCCTTGTGGTGGACTACATAGAAACTATATCAGGTAAAATAATTAATTAAAGTGTAATACTTAGAAAAAAATATGTAAAATTAAATAAACTTGAATGTTGGTACTAGAATTTAATTTTAATTACTAGTCTAAAATTTATGTAGTACAAAACCTATTTTCCCAGTAAGCCAATTATGTGAGATCAATTTTTAGGGCATTTTAAGGGCATTTTTGAAAGATACTTAGGTCATAAATGCATTGTTTTTAGGACTTTTTTAATGATTTATTGGTCATCAAAATCCTAGCCCTAGTTATTTATAATACGCGTGTTACAATTGACGTCTCTTTTGTAAATAGGAAAGTTTGTGAAATGAGGTCGATTGTAGCAACCCTACGAACAAAATAAAATTATTTTTAACATGTGTGTTATACACTAACATCTTAGACAGCCGTTCATCCGTGCTGATATAAAGACAATATCCCTACTTCACCATTGCTGTATTCCCTCGCATTGCAATAGTGAAATTTCTTCGCATTGAAACCCGGCGGTGGTATAAGCCAATTCCAATCAGATCCACAGGCATACGGTCCAAACCCGGGTGTCTTCTGATTTATTTATAATTATATTTAATTCATACTTACTTACTTATTGGCTTTTAAGGAACCCGGAGGTTCATTGCCGCCCTCACATAAGCCCGCCATTGATCCCTATCCTGAGCAAGATTAATCCAGTCTCTACCATCATAGCCTACCTCCCTCAAATCCATTTTAATATTATCCTCCCATCTACGTCTCGGCCTCCCCAAAGGTCTTTTTCCCCTCCGGCCTCCCAACTAACACTCTATATGCATTTCTGGATTCGCCCATACGTGCTACATGCCCTGCCCATCTCAAGCGTCTGGATTTAATGTTCCTGATTGTCAGGTGAAGAATACAATGCGTGCAGCTCTGCGTTGTGTAACTTTCTCCATTCTCCTGTAACTTCATCTCTCTTAGCCCCAAATATTTTCCTAAGAACCTTATTCTCAAACACCCTGAACCTATGTTCCTCTCTCAGAGTGAGAGTCCAAGTTTCACAACCATACAGAAGAACCGGTAATATAACAGTTTTATAAATTCTAACTTTCAGATTTTTGGACAGCAGACTGGATGATAAGAGTTTCTCAACCGAATAATAACACGCATTTCCCATATTTATTCTGTGTATAATTTCCTCCCGAGTGTCATTTATATTTGTTATTGTTGCTCCAAGATATTTGAATTTTTCCACCTCCTCGAAGGATGAATCTCCAATTTTTATATTTCCATTTCGTACAATATTCTCGTCACGAGACATAATCATATACTTAGTCTTTTCGGGATTTACTTCCAACCCTATCGCTTTATATTTCATTCTTACAGTTATAAATTAAATATTTTTGAAGCAAAACAGTCATTTTACTTTAAGTAGGTCTGGCATTGTCGGAACCGGTTTATTGATCGGTTGAGATTGCTACAGTGTAAAATCTGGTGGTTAACAATTGACAATCGGCGCAAACAGTTTAAAGTCAGTGTTAAAATATTTTCGCACTAGTATTAAAAGTACTTTTTCGTACGGTACTGTAAAATAATCAATTTCAAGGACTCTGGTCTCGCGTTAGAAGACATATTTTTAGGAATGGCTGACAAATATATGCGTTATGATTCACAGAAAGCATTTATTTTGCAACTGCTCTCAAAAAAATTGCAGACACGTGCGAACTCAGTGAAATGTGTTAGCACATCAATTACTTCCTAAAATATAGAATTCAGAAGAAAGTGATATTGTGGTTAGGATTATTTTTATTATATTGAAAGTTCCAAAATGACACCAATCAATTTTGTTCCATTATCATACGAGTTTATAATTTGTTCCTTTTAAAAGTGAACATATCTTCGCTAAGTCTTATTTCAATAAGATTATATTAATATACAGTATAACATAGATTATTGTATTAATTTAGTAAAAATATGGAATAATGTATCTTCAAAATGTTGATATTCAGGAAGTATTGTTAGTTTGCGCAATCAGCTCCAAGAAGTACCGAAATTTCAATGAAATATTTCAGACGCCGGGATATTTTTAACCACAGAATTACGAAGTAATCTTTCGTCAGTAACTTAATATGAATTTGTTGCTCACATATTGTAGTCCTATTATTATTTACAATTTTGTGAAGTACAATTGGACAGAATTAAGCAATAATAGAGCAACCGACAATTAAAAAAAAATTAAATATTTGCACAAATCTGTTGATGGCAGGCTAATTATCTCGTAAAAAATCGAGAATATGTGATATCTGAATTTTGCTGCTATTTATAAGCAAAAATTCGTTTATTGCATAACATTTATTATTTATTTATTTTGGCTTGAAATATTAATTAAACTGCTGGCCTCTTATCAAAAATCGATTAGTTTTTTATTATTTGTGCTATTTTTATAATAGTATGAATGTTATAATACTTCTTGCATAAAATGTTTGATTATAAACAGTTTTATTTCTATGGCCAATATCTCGAAACAGGTTTTTGGCGCTTGGTCTATTATTGTGTAACTCCGTCCAAATAAGAATGACAAATTTATAAATAAGCCTGGCGCAAAACACTTCTCTCTACTTAAACTGTATTCTATCTGTAAGTAATATCTGTTTTCTCAATAAATAAAATGTAATTATTACTCTTTGTGATTTATTCAAGTCGAAACACCATTATTTTCGAATACGTGAAAACTCGATAATTTAGTATTTTAAAAATGTCTGCAATACTTGATAATATATGGAACCCTTTATTTGTTAAAACTACAGTAGCAGAGATAATTTATTATTTCTCCAGTGTTTTTCCGTTAATCTATACTAATAATAAATCTGTAGCCAAAATTTTTCTGGTAATTTTCGATTTTCCAAAAATAATTGGTGTTAACATGTATAATTAACCATCCTGAAACCGAAAATCCCTTTTTCGAAATTTTTGTTTGTATGTCTGTCTGTCTGTATGTATGCTTGTTACGGATTTCGATGAAAATTGGAATATAAATTAAGTTCGTTGTAACTTAGATTTTAGGCTATATGGCATTCAAAATACGTTATTTAAAAGGGGGGGGTTATAAGGGGGCCTGAATTAAATAATTCGAAATATCTCGCTTATTATTGATTTTTGTGAAAAATGTTACATAACAAAAGCTTCTTTAAAATTATTTCCGATAAGTTTTATTCTATGCAAAATTTTGATAGGACTGATATTTAAGGATATACAAGACTTTTAAAATAACAATACAATACATTTTCACCGCCGCCTCAGATTATAGCGTTGTTGCTGCAGTAATTCCTATGTGTAAAATATAAAATTTTCGAGTAGGAAGAAAAAACACATTTATTCATTCCATGGCAGTGGTACATAGGAGATCGTGAATTCTTACATTTTCGAAAGAAAGAAATATAATTACATATCACTATATATGCTATATCACTATTTAAGTTATTTGAAGGGTTCAGAACCATAGTGGGCCAAGCGCCATTTACTGAAGACGTAGAAAACAAGGGTTAAAATTAAGTTATTACCATAATTCAGTGGAAACATATAGCAAGTAACATAAAGTTTACACATTAAAACTAAAAGATATGTCAATCGTCATTAAACTATGGTTGCATGTAATAACAATTAAGAAACATATTAAAGGAATTGTCATTGCACTAAATGAGTGGTCTCTGGATCAAAATCATCGCATTTTAATTTTTTTAATACAATTTAAATTAAGTAACATATTAAACGATTTATCCTTCTATCAAACACGAATGTTCCCTGGATCAAACGTCCTATTTTAATCATATAATTACTTTATATTTATTTCTAACGGGTGCAGCGGAGCGCACGGGTACGGCTAGTTTAGAATATGGTACAATTTGGAACTTTCAAATTATAAAATGTACACTTACTAATTAAATACACAGTATGGAAATATACTTTTAAATAATTCGTATGACGATACATGAGACCAGAAGAGACATAATATTGCAGTACTAGGAAGTCATGGATCGAAAATGTAGATAAGTTCCATAACTTCCGTCGCTATGGAGATAGACAACTTTTTTTAACACCACTGAAAGTGTGGTGCCTGAAGTGCTATTCTACCAATATTATAGTACTGCGGGCGTGGCTATGTGGTCATTCGCTGTTGGTGGTAGCGTTTTGTACCTGGGCTCTCCACTGGGCTCATGGTAACTCGTGGGACCGGGGTTGAAGGATCGCCGTGAAGCCTACGTGGGAAAGTAAAGGATCATGTAGGCCAGGCTTGCACAAACAGCTCTCAACGAGCGCGCGCACTCCTTCGGAGCGGAAGAGCAGTGTTTACCGCTCGCCGAAACGGAGAGGAAGATACGTCAGAATGACATAGACTTGCAATAGGTAGAGGAGAGGGAAACGACCACTCAGTTATCTAGTGGAGTGCAGTGTGTAGGCCTATTCTCAGTAACTGTTTCACGTTGCTTACCTACTGCTACAGTACAGTATGGAGGAATCTAAAAGACGGAACATAACATTTAACATTTAACGATTTACAGCTCGAACTTATTGATCTTCAATGTGACCTAAGGGCTAAAGATCGTTTGAATAATACTACTAGCCTGGTTGAGTTTTACAAGAATAAACATTAGCAATAATATCCACGACTACACACGCTGGCTGTGAAAATCATTGCTATGTTTGGCTCAACATTTATATTTGTGAGCAACTGTTTTCTATAATCAACTTTAATAAAGGCAGACATCGAACATCTGTAACTGATGTTTCACTACGATCAGTAGGCTACTGTTCCTTTCAGCTGCCAACAGCATAAACCTCGTTTTCATGTACTGATAAATAAAAATATAACAAAATGATATTGTACAGCTATAGAATTTCTATTATTTCTGTAAAATTAATATTTCTTTATTAATTAATAATAGTCCAAGATATTTTTGCAAACACTGAACGGGAATTCATTTCATATGCACTCGTAATAGTACTTCCTTTTGTGTATATTTTTGTACGAGATCGCCCCTTCTTCCAGTCCACCCTTATACAGAGCGCAGCTAATATCTGCATTCCGCTCATGAGCTGTGAGCCGGCTCGGAGAGCGCAAACCTTGTCTAGGCCTGTTCTAGTGCCTACGTCACGGAAAGCATAGTGCTCTAACTTCATGCCCCCCAAATGTCTTCATGGCAGGTTACGGGGATACCTTTACCTTTTACCTTTTATAGAATTTCTATTACTTCTGTAAAATAAATATTTCTTTATTAATTAATAATAGTCCAAGATAGTTTTGCAAACACTGAACGGGAATTCATTTCATAAACACTCGTAATAGTATTTCCTTTTGTGTACATTTTGTACGAGATCACCCCTTCTTCCAGTCCACCCTTATACAGAGCGCAGCTAATATCTGCATTCCGCTCATGAGCTGTGAGCCGGCTCGGAGAGCGCAAACCTTGTGCAGGCCTGATGTAGGTATAAGTGGGTTCGGGGGCGGCCCGTGGTGGGATCTGTAGCGCGCGAGGTCTTAATACATGCGCACCATTCAATCCCGGGTGGTACAATGGTCCCAGCCGAGCGGCCTGCGTGCGAAGGCAGTCCCTGTCCGTGTCCTCCCCTGAATGGGGACTAATAGACACTTCAATACGTCTCTTTTGGTCCATTAATCACCTCATAAACTGTTTAAAGGTAGTTTCCAGACCCTGTATATTTAACACATTTGTTTATGTTTAAAGTGGAAAGAAATTAAGAGACAGTGAGGAAAAAAGAATGTGTGAAGAAAGAAACAGAGAAGGTACGGTGTAGAGAAAGAATAATGGAAAATTGTAGAAGGTGACAAATAGATCTAGAGAGAAAGAAAGTGGAGAAAGGAAGGCAGACAGAGAAACAAGAAGAAGAAGAAGAAGAAAAATAGTTTCGGAATATATATTATATATCTTTCTCGTACCTGGTTAACATGTTTCGACCTTATCTTGGCCTTCTTCAGAACTGGTTGTTGCTAGTTTTGGCGCCTTTTGTTTTGTTTCCTGTGGGGGTGTGTTTGTGTAATGTAATTTGGAGTCAAAGAGTGTGTTTTCTGAAATTGAGTTGTGTGTTGAGAATTTCATTTGGATGTGTTTTTGTGTGTCTGTATATTTCGTATTGTTCTAGTGTGTTTAATTTCTGGCTTTTTGGTTGGATATGTAGAATTTCCATGTCTGTGTTGATGTCTCTGTGAGTGTGGTTAGCATTTGTGATGTGTTCTGCATATGTGGAGGTGTCTTTTAATTTTGTTATGGCTGTGATGTGTTCTTTGTAATGTGTTTGAAATGATCTGCCTGTCTGTCCTGTGTAGTTGTTGCAGGTGTTACATTTGAGTTTGTATACGCCTGTGTGGTTGTATTTGTTTGTGTGTTGAGATGTTTTTGTAGAGTGTTATTTGTTCTGTATGCGATGTTGTAATTTAATTTCTTGAATTAGGTTGCAATCTTGTGTGTGTTTTTGTTTTCGTATGTTAATGTGATGTATTTTTTGTGTTCTTGTGTTTGTGTTGTATTCTTATGTTTTCTGTGATTACGTTTTTACTTTGGTATTATGTTGTCTATTATGTTGGGGTTCATCAGTTTTCTTGTGCTATGTTTTTGATTGTGTTTAGCTCTTCTTTGTAATCCTGTTGATTCATTGGTATGTTGAGTAGTCTGTGTACCATTGTTTGACTCCACATTACACTACACCAGGCATGTCAGTTGGTGCCCACAGGAGCAAGCGCGCGCTTTAGACCCCAGGAGAGCCTGAGCGCTTTACAGCGGAAAGAAAAGAGACAGACGAAAGAGGTGGTATATGCCGCTTGGTCGAGCTATATTCAGGGATGGCTAGCACTGATTCAATAGATAAAGGGAAGAGAACTTATTAAAACTGTATCCATGTTAATTTTTAGATTTGCCTGAGAAGTATAAGTGCATTATAAGATTGTAAGTTTTAATTTTAATGCTCATTTTTCACAAGTTTGATTTTTTTATTCAAAAGAAATATTTTCTCAACTTTTCGTATAGAAAAGTGAAATTTTCAGGTATAGGCCTATTTATTTAGTAGCCTTACAGAATGGTTTCGTAAATCTAATATACCGTATATACGTATTACTGAAGATAGTGTATTGAAAATTTTGAAAATATTCGCATGGAAATTGTTTGTAAGGAAATGAATTAACAAAGCAACTACTGTTACATCATAAGCAAAAGATACGTGCCCATGTGTTGTAAAAATGTCAGCTCTATAGCTTCAGCAGATTTCGAGAAAATGATTTAATATTCTGATGATAGGAAGTTGCTCACAAATATCACCTTAAAAGCATAATGCGATAAGAGTTTTGTTATGTAATATTAGTTACACTTAAAACAGATACAGTACCTAGGTAACTTTGCTTTGTACTGTAATATTGTTTGATTAGTTTATTGATTACTTTTGTAAGGCTAAAAATACCATCAATATAAATTCCAACTTATCATGTCATACTCAATCTCTTTCTTTGGAATATCACTTTCTTTATGAATGATGTGTTTCATCCACTTAATACAGTATAATATGAAATTTAAGTGAATATTCCTTCTTAACTCTCTATTATGTTATTAAGATTTAAAACACAAGTGCAATATTAAGAAATCAGTGTTAGTACTTTTGTTTTACAGACAATATAGATAATATTAAACAGAAAGAAGCCATATAAAAATAACGACATAAAATTTCACGTTCCGTTTGAAGTTTGTGCACCACTGTTTTCTTAATCCAATAGGTTGTTTATTCATATACACAACCCTTCCACTTTCCATACTTAGCGCTTGCTGTCCGCGCACGACGTCAAGGTCAGAAAATGTGCTTGCTTTGGCATCACTGCTCTACACAAACAGAAAACAAAACAAAAGGCGCCAAGACCAGCAACAACCAGTTCTGAAGAAGGCCAATAACAGGCTGAAACATGTTAACCAGGTACAGTAAAATTTAACACGAGAAAGACATGTAATACACATTCCGAAGTGATATGGTGTTAAAAGTTGTGTAATCAAGATGTATAGAGGAAAATAGAAAAGTCTAAAGTGAAAGAAGGAAGATACAAGTATGTAAGAACGAAAAAAGAAATTAATAAAAAGGAAGAAGGTAAAGGGGAAATAATGATAAACGGAATACAGGAAGAAAGATAGGGAAAATATGAAATAGAAGAAAACAGAAAGCGAAGGAGGAGAAGAAGTTTGAAAGAAAGAGAAAAGAAGAGTGTAAAGACAGGAGAAAGAGAAGAGAAAGAGACTGGAAGAGTATAGAAAGATATACACGATATGAAGAAGAAGAAGGAAACAAATGTGGCATGAGAAGATTTCATTCCCCTCTTCAATATATATATGAATTATAAATATGAAAACAGTCTGTAGAGAATTTTTGTTATTCGGATGTTAATTCAACATATAAGATAAAAACTACATCGGTGGTTGACACAGAAGTAACATAAGGTCAATCAAAATTCAGTTAAAATTTGAAGTGTTATAAATCTAGAATGAACAATAGACTAAGTATGAAATATTGTTAATAACTTCTTAAATTTTAATTTTACAAAAAAAGTTTTATAAAATAGCTGTTGGAGATAAACCATACAATATGGTACCATGATCGAAAAAAAGTTCGTTGTTCAGGCATACAGCGTGTGACAAACTTTACTTTTTAAATGGCATTCTGTATTAGAACTTACATATTCAGAATCTCCGTTAAATTTTACGTAAGATTGTGTAGAAATTTTATTCATTCATAAGTTTCACATATTTTAATTATTTATTAAACTTGTTTCGTGGACTTAAGGGGTTAGGTACAGCTTACAGCAGTAAAATTTTTGGAAATTTTCTGCATTTTGTTCCTCCATTACTGAAGCTTGTACAATAATGAAAATTGGTATGTGTAAAACACTGTCCTTCTGCTATATGAAAAAAAAATATTTTTACGATTAAAAAAAATATTTATATACATCTTTTTTCAAAATTCAAAATTCTGGCAGTTCACTGTGCAGTGATGAAGCATTTCCCTCATAACTCATAAACTTGTTAACTTTTTCATGTTCTCTCTTTTTTATTTTATTGCTGAAACTCATGTTTACAATACCATGCTCTTTCAACTACATTCCTTAATCAATAATATTTTTTTTTGTATTAGAAGAAAATACTGATATTTGACCATTTTTTAATGAATTTATTTTTTTCAGACAATCTATCAAAGGTAGAAAAGTGATCTTGCATCATATTATAGATATGAGATGCATACATACACATTAGTACATTATGCAACGAGCCTACAATGATAGTAATTAAGACGCAAGTATGTTTGTTTATGAAACGAGCGCAAGCGAGTTTCATAATTTTCATACGAGCGTCTTAATTACCATTATAGGCAAGTTTCATACGACTTTTTATGCTCGACTATATTTCTAACTTGAAATTATTCAGAAGTATCATTTTATTTGTATCTGACTCAAGATGGGAAGTGACCTTGTGCATAGCTCGTGTGAGATGTGCGCAGACGCGAAAGTATTGATTTTTTCCGAGAAACAATAATGTTATTGACCTTGGTGTAGAGAATAACATGAACTAATTTTGGTATAACCTGGAAATTGATTTAGAATTGAAAAACGAGATGACAAATTGAATTTATTTGAATATTATTTACAATTAACGCTAATTATTATAGTAACAGAACATAACCTTCTGCGACAGTATTGGATTTCCAACCTCCGTGACGTTTCCCTCGTTATCTTTCGATTGCAAATCCGAGAATAATCGAAAACCTGAACTTTAATGAATAGGTGTACTTTAATGACATGCATTAAAGGACTGCTACCAGGTGTATAATTACTACATTTCGGCATAGTCGAGCATAAAAAAAAATCATCACAGAATGTTGGATAGTTTTCGAGTTATGTGGGAAACGCTTCATCACTGCTCAGTGAAATGAATTTTGAAACAGAAAATGTAAATATTTTTTTTTAAATCGTAAAAATATTTTTTTTTCGTATAGCAGAAGGACAGTGCTTTACACGTAGTAATTTTCATTATTGTACAAGATACAGTAATGGAGGGAAAAAATGTTGAATATTTCCAAAATTTTACTGCTGTGAGCTGTACCTAACCCCTTAAAACTTGATACAAATAAGTATGTAAAATCATGTTGAGTAGCCTAAAACTAAAGAAAACATTATTACTAACAAAATTACAACAAATGCGCACAATGAGAACCATACAAAACCAAATAAGTCCCAATCTATCACGAAAATATTCTAAAATAATATAATGATTAGCCATGGCTTGTAACTTCAAAAATTCTTGTACCAGTACTAATAAAACCATTAATTAACAAAATGGTAACAACAAAGTAACAAATTAAAAATTCCACCGTTTGCCCAATGAAGTGATGTTTTTCTTTTTTTATTCATCCTACCTAGCATGTAAAATTTACAACGCTTTAAAATTTGAAGTGACTTCTGGATGACCTTATGCGATTAATCATAGTTCACAACTCCTCGAAGAATATCTGAAAAGCCAAAACAATGAATAAAGATCAAATGATAAAAGTGGCATTATAAGATATTGCAGGATTTTGACCTTGGTGGATTTCATCAGCTGTTGCCAATGCCGTTCCCTGATGGCCGAGTTCTGCAGTTCACCGACAGCCCTCAAGGAGGTCAGCATATTCTTTACCGTGGCCTCGAGAGTGATGTATGTGTCCCAGGTTCTCATCTCTTTGTCCAAAGCTAGAATGTGACAAAACAAAAATATTTTTTTGTATTTTTTTTATTTGTCTCTGACATGTAATATCAGGCAACAAGTTATAATTAGACAGTGCATGCAGGATGACTTAAGGAAAAGTGAAGTTGTTTCGTATCAGAGTATATGGCACGTGCCGCGCAGTCCGTCTTTTGTGTACCCGGCGAGTACAGCAACGTACATAGTAACACTGCAATGCAATACGTGCAGTTGTGTTATCCTGCTCAAGTATTTAGTACGCGTTGAATATAATATAATATAATAAATTTCTAAATTATACACATCAGCTCAAAGAATTTTGAGTGACCACAAGGGTCCTGAATACAATAAACATGTACAATTATGTGATGTGATACATTAAAGAAAAAAGAAAGTTAATTGTTGAAGGCAAATATAAGTTGATTAATTGAAATAGAGATGATGATGTAATATTTGAAGAGAATCCTTGATAATATTTATAAGAATAGACATTACATAAAAGGAATGTGAAGTTCCTTAAGATAATTCCACGTGAATTTTGTGATTGAACCTCTACTGCCAAACGGAATAGAATCGAATATAATGTAATGTAATGTAATGTAATGTAATGTAATGTAATGTAATGTAATGTAATGTAATGTAATATAATATAATATAATATAATATAATATTATGTAATTTAATATAATATAATATAATATAACATAATATATTATAATATAATATAATGTAACATAATATATTATAATATAATATAATGTAACATAATATAATATAATATAATATAATGTAACATAATATAATATAATATAATAATAATATTATTATTATTGTTATTATTATTATTATCAATAATTGTATTATTTTTTAAACTTTGTTTGTCTCATTTATTTTGACCTGCTGTTCACATTTTATTATGCTGTTTCCTTTCTTTCTGTATGTTATATATTATGTTTGATTTCTATTGCTTGTTGTTTACATTATATTATTATTATTATTATTATTATTATTATTATTCAGTTTTGTGTGTAAAATTGTAGTATACTTTGTAAATTTGTAGTGTTCTTGTAATGCAGTTTTACTCCTGGTTGAGTGTTAGAGAAGGCCGTATGGCCTTAACTCTGCCAGGATAAACAAATAAACAAATAAACAAACAAACAGACAGACAGACAAACAAACAAACCAACAAACAAACAAGTAAGTAAATAAGTAAGTAAATAAGTAAGTAAATAAGTAAATAAATAAGTAAATAAAATAAATAAATAAGTAAATAAGTAAATAAATAAGTAAATAAGTAAGTAAGTAAGTAAATAAGTAAGTAAATAAGTAAGTAAATAAATAAGTAAATAAATAAGTAAATAAGTAAATAAATAAGTAAGTAAATAAGTAAATAAATAAGTAAATAAATAAATAAATAAATAAGTAAATAAGTAAATAAGTAAGTAAATAAGTAAGCAAATAAGTAAATAAATAAGTAAATAAATAAATAAATAATTATTATTATTGTTATTATTATTACTATTATTATTATTATTATTATTATTATTATTATTAATAGTGTAGTGCTGATCCATTCATAATGGCAAAACGTTAAATTCGTTCAGAGATACGAAATGCAATTAAGAAGTATTAGAGTGACATTTCATGTATTAACGAAGACAATATAGTGTGTAATGTATGTGAAATTGAAATAAAAACTAACAACAACTCAGGCTATAGAGAAACATTGCAACAGTACATCGCACAGGAAATGCGTTGAAATGAAATCTGAGGAACCACCTACTACATCATCATCATCATCATCATCATCATCATTTATTTGTGCGGATGTAACGACACGTGCAACATGATGCTCAGTACAAATATTCCTCTAAAGAAATTGAGTGATCCCCATTTTAGAGGTTTTCTTCAGAAATTCTCTCGATTCATAAATTGTTTAAGCGATAGGGAAAGACGATTCAGCTTCGACAACTTACGAGAATATATCGTCGTTTACTGCAACGCTGGTAATTTCATCAATGATGACGAGGACTGAACCTTGCAAGGTATGTACTACAGTACGTTATTTTTCTTTTCCTTCTAACTGTACGAAGATACAGTAGCATGTTGACGTCATCTGTTTATGTTTAAAACCTGTTGAGCCAATGGTCTGAATGAAAAAAATGTAATATATAGTAAATGTACACCTACATTCAACGATAAGTCATCCCGCACCCACTGTCTATAATATAGTGCAACAAGTCAGATAACAAAAATCTATTCATTTAGTTCTTGCCTATCCTCAAAAATATTCATCGATCTTTTTCGGATTTAAATTCGCGAACTAGGGAACTCACTAGAAACATTGTAAGAATTCCATTATTGAAGAAAGAAAAAATTGAATACAACCTTCTTATAAATAAACAGTTTTGTTATCAATCAATCTTTGAAATATATTATTACGCACCTCTTATTTCTTTTGCAAACTTTTTGCATTCGATGTCCATATTTTCTACGTCGATTTTCCTCCAGGGTGTTGTCTTCCAGTCTTCTACGCTTGTTTGAACAATGTGAACATAATCCCACAGTTGCTACAACAACAGAGAATTTTTTTTAATAATGCAATTATCCAAAAACCTTTAACTTATTTCTTATGGCATTAGTATAAATTAGTTAGATTCTAGTGTCGATTTTAATCAGACTAACACAACGATAATATTACAGGCGTCCAGGCGTTCAAGGGTTACCATGGTAACATCCACGGCGTACTCTGCTACAGGCCGAAATACTGGTGGAGGAGAACGTGACGTCACAGGTCCTTCCGGTTTCGAGACGTCGTGATATTGAAAGGTGTTGTTAGTGAATGTGTGACGTGTTTCACTATTCCCAAAGACAAAACATTGCGTAAGAAGTGGGTGAGAAACATTCCAAGAAAAGACTGGACTCCTTCAGATAATCCATGTTGAATCTTTCGTACACTACTTTTAACAGTTGAATATAAATAATTGATTAAAATGGCCATCTTACTCGTGTTAATTATGTAAGTATGTGCGGCTTACAGCTGTTTCGGTGCTATTCGACACCATCCTCAGAGCTTACTAGATCTCGGCGCTATCTCAACTTCACTGCCTGTTGTGTGGGTGCGTTCATGTGATGAACACACCCTGATTAAATTCTCAACACACAGATCAGTTTCAGAACACACACACTATTTGACACAACTCTTCATCACACGAACGCCTAATATATTATTTACGTTTTTTTTTAGAATCTAATTACTCTAATAACCAGTGGCGGCTCTTGCGTACTTCTTAAGAGGAGGAAAGAAGGTAACAGGACGAAATGACACCTTGAATGAAACATGTTACAAATTAGCCAACATGCATACTTGTAAGACCAGGTAGTGTTGGGGTTGTCCTTCCCCTCTGTATAGCAATAATCTGTTCTTGTAAACTGAGTTTCCTAAATTGCCCAAAATATATTACGTTTTCACTTCCATTCATTGTTGAATAATTGCACAAATTAACAATTACGAGGAAATTCACATCGCAGCATTTTTCGAGCATCACACGTGTTGGAAGAGACTAGCTACTAACACGTAATCGGAATCGCGGAACTGGGAATGGGAAATAACCTGAGAAAAGCGAGAAAACTGCACCCACCCACGTGGTCTGTGGTGCCACATGTACATTTTACAAGTTCAGTATCACATGCTTTTGAAGAATATCAGTTCTTGTAAAGTCATACTACCATTATTGTTCAAAGTTGCCGGTGGCCAATTAATTTTTTATGTTAAAAATAATGTAGTTTGGAGTATTATATATATATATATATATATATATATATATATATATATATATATATATGTACAAAACTGATAACTTGGCTATTGCCCTGTCTAGTGCACAATGAATGGAAGTGAATTTCAGGGGCTAAAAAGATCTGCGATAATAACGTAGAACTACTTCCTCTTTGTTTTATATAAACCCAACTTTAACTTTCAAATATCCTTGAAAGTTTCAAACCATGAATAGTAGCTTATATAAAGTGCAATTAATAATATTTTTGATTTATAATTTAAAAAAAAAGTTTATATGGTGTCTTTCATAGCGTTGCGTTAAAACTGTTTTTATTCTGCCTCCTTCTAGATGTGTTATAGTCTGGTTGAATGCAAGATCGTTAGGTGGCAGCGGTAGCGAACTTGCTGCACGACCAGTCGGTTTCTATTTCCAGCCCATGCGCTGATTCAGAGGAGGATCTCCTCCCTCTCCGTTCATTTACTCGCTTTAAAACTCTGCTTCTTTCTCCGGCCGCTAGTGCGCTGTTGTCTATGTGTGTTAACTGCAGTAAAGTAGGAATGGAGTGCCTTTCCTCCACACAAACAATCTCGCATCTTTGTCACAGTTTTCTAGCAGCACATTAGCGCGCGTCGTTTAAAACTCGATCAACCGAGGTTTTCTTACAGCTGTGAACTTAAAAATTATCGAATCTTCCTTGAATTTCAAGGCACATATTTTACTTGGTATTTACTTTCAAAAGAAGAAAAATGTGAGGAGGACGTTCCTCCCTTCCCTCCCCCGAGGAACCGCCACTGCTAATAACGCTAATGTACTTTCACCTGTTTATTTTCTGCCCATATGGGGGCGGAATGCTGTAATAATCAGACTGCACGGCATGCGATGGGTTGACTCAACTAGGACTTGTGACGTCACGCTCTTCATGAAAAAGGGCGAAGCCTTCCCACCTGTAATAGAGTACGCCTTCCCTTCTCTTTGTGGCCAATAAGACGCTATCGTTCTCTCTTTCTCTGTAGACTGTTGGTGAGGTAAAGAGATGTTGCCATGGAAACCATTGGACACCATAAAATGTCTGAATTTCAATGCATCTATAAATGTACAGAGAAACTTATCTGAAGATGTATTACAGTTAGAAATGTAATTTGATCTTTTGTGCGAGATCGTGCGTGTTTGCTTGGTTTCCGCAATAAAACCAACCCGCGGTAAGTCTAAAATTCCACATTCAGTATTCCCAACCTAACACACATAACAATTTCCCTCTTCTTACAGCTTAAGTGACATATTGATTTTACTGCTTTAGGCTTTTAACATATTATTTTTAGAGACGTTCAATATAGTAATAATTATAAATTGGAAACTTACCACTGCAATTTCACCTCAATTGCACTGTTAATTATTGTTTTTAAATATTTGCTAAAATTAAGTAAACTCTACAACTCCACTAAAGTTACTGCATTTCGTGATGCATGTAACATTAAGGAAGCCGTTTGTTTTACGTTCGCATTTATAGACTGGGGGAAAAAAAAAGACAGACGTATATCACGGCCTGCTGGAGTATAGTAAACACAGAAAACATTTTAAAGCAACAATGTTGAAGACAGATATTTTTGTTTTCCAAAATTGCCGTCATTGAACAGAAAACAAGATGGAGATTTCATTGCAACTAATTAGAAATTCCTCTTTCAGGTATGTAATAAACGATCTTCGCACAAAATAATGTACGATACATGAGCTGTATGTTTTCTTTCAATTCTCGGAAATTAAAAAAGCTCAACTACGTTTCGCTTTTTCAAACTTTTTCTCGAACATGAAAACTTCAACATACCGCTCTTGTAACGCAAATTACTATTGCATGACACTACAGTGTGTTCTTTTTTTTATCATTTCCATTACGTTTGGAATCCCCTTCATGGTATACTAAACATGTAATGTTGCAGTAGGTTACACCTTGAGCATTCGAAGTTCCTTTCTGCATTGTTTGATCTGTTTGAAGTCTGGCACGTTCACTTCAAACAAAGAGGCTGATTCTTGAATGTTGCTCATTTCTGATTCATGCTCAGCGATATCCAGATTGGTGTCGTCCAGCAGATCGTACGGATTCTCACAGTCGAACCTAAACAGAGAATTTTAATTATCTATCACTGTTCACTCAGAATGTTTTAATGACGTGAATATTTTATCTAAAATAATTTAATAAATGGCTTCACGAAACTCATCATGCTAAATTATCTAGATTTAGAAATATTTCACGAAGATGGTTTGACAATAATACTTTCAATAGTTCTAATAAATATTTTCAAGAAGCAGGAACATTACAATTTTAATCTTGATTTTATATTAATTTTATATTATTGTTTTATTTTGCCCATAGCTTATACTTTTATGTTTATGGCTGCATTTCAGCATAAGTCTCGAAATATGGAATTATCATTTTATTTATTTTTTTTGCAACAGAACCACAGATATTCATGCAAAATTTCTCCATATTTTGAATTTCGAAATTAAAAACGAAACAGAATAATTTGGGGCTTCATAATTCGGCATATTGCATAGTTAAATCCATTAATTCCTTATTTCTTTTATCAGCTAATCAGATACGTATTACTTTCTAATTTTCTTACTGATATCCATGCCATCAGTTCATTGAACGAGATTTTAAGGAATATCTGGTTGCGTAACTGTCTATGTATGTAATTAAATTTCGGTATAAAATTTACTTTGGAAAACGTATTAGGTCTTTCACATGCTAATTTTTTTTATATTACCTTGTTAATATGTTTCGGCCTGCTATTGGCCATCTTCAGAACTGGTTGTTGCTCGTCTTGGCGCCTGTTGTTTTATTTCCTGTTGGGGTGTGTTTGTGTAGTGTAATGTGGAGTCAAAGAGTGTATGTGTTCTGAAATTGAGTTGTGTTAAGAATTTCGTTTGGATGTGTTTTCGTGTGTCTGGATATTTCATGTTGCTCTAGTGTGTTGAGTTTCTGGCTTTTTGGTTGGATGTGCAGTATTTCCATGTCCGTGTTGATGTCTCTGTAGGTGTGGTTAGCATTTGTGATGTGTTCTGCATATGTGAAAGTGTTTTGTAATTTTGTCATGGCTGTGATGTGTTCTTTGTAACGTGTTTGAAATGATCTGCCTGTCTATCCTATGTAGAAGTTGTTGCAGGTGTTACATTTGTGTTTGTATACGCCTGTGTGGTTGTATTTGTTTGTGTGTTGAGATGTTTTTGTAGAGTATTATTTGTTCTGTATGCGATGTTGTAATTTAATTTCTTGAATGAGGTTGCAATTTTGTGTGGTTTTTTGCTTTCGTATGTTAGTGTGATGTATTTTTTGTATTCTTGTGTTTGTGTTGTATTCTTATGTTTTTTGTGATTATGTTTTGTCTTTCGTATTATGTTGTCTATTATGTTGGGGTTGTATCCGTTTTCTTGTGCTATGTATTTGATTGTGTTTAGCTCTTCTTTGTAATCATGTTGGTTCATTGTTACATTGAGTGGTCTTCGCACCATTGTTGGGAATGCAGCTTTCTTTAGACTCTCAAACGCATTCTACTAAATCGACGAAGCAGCGTATTAAAATTGGAGCAAACATTTTGGCAAACGTTGTAATTTGAAGTTTGTATTTCTCGAGTACGAAATCATTTGCGTGCCTGTACGAACTTTTTCTAACAAATGTCGTCTTATTTTAATACTCTTCGTGATGAAGACTTACCTGAGGAAAGGCAGTTTACGGAAACTGTCACGATATTGATTCTGCTCAACATCGAAGGCAGCTATCTTATTACGTATGCTAGTCACTTCTATGGCCTGGAGCGGTGCCACTTGTTGCTTCACAGTCACTGCTATCTTCTTAGTGTTGTTCCACTGTTCTGGTAACTCCTGTTAACAACAGTAGCAGTCAAATACCATTTCATTAACTAGTGACAAAGGATTTAGGTGTAAGCAGAATAGTGAGAAAGTGAAAGTGAGCACAAATAGAAATGAGTGAAAATAGTGAGAAAGGGTTAAGAGAAGTGAACAAGTGACAGCATAAAATTAGTACTAACATTTGAAAATGAATATAAGATAAAGATAGGAGAAAGGGTCACAGAACAAATCGGACAGAGAAAAATTGAAATTGAGATTTTAGTGAATAGCAGTTAGAAGAAAAAGGGGCTTTGAAAGGAGTATATAATATTAGATATATTAGGATTAATAAAGAAATAGAGAATAACAAATGAAATGTAGGAGAAATACTGAAGGGGAGATTGACCAAGTAACAAAAAAGTGCATAGTGTAATTGGGAGTATTTGTGTAGACTTGAACTGCATATAATGTGTTATTGTAATGAATGAAATTTGTTTAAACAAAAGCCGCCCTAAATAAGGGTTCGATAGATCGGCCTACTAATCAATTCATAAAGAATAATAAGTAAACAAAACAATGTTAATGGTGGCACCGGATACAGAAATGTGAGGTACACCATTACACGTAAAGAAGTGCTGTGACCAAATTTATCATATCATATCATATCATATCATATCATATCATATCATATCATATCATATCATATCATATATCATATCATATCATATCATATCATATCATATCATATCATATCATATCATATCATATCATATCAAATCGTATCATATCATATCATATCATATATCATATCATATCATATATCATATCATATATAATATATCATATCATATATTAATATCACATATCATATCATATCATATATATCATATCATATATCATATCATATCATATATCATATCATATCACATCATATATCATATCACATCATATATCATATCACATCATATCATATCTATCATATCATATACCATATCACATAACATATCATATCATATGGTTGAGAAGATTAGACTGAAAATGTAATTTGAGGTGCAGTCTAATTATTTAAGTTGTGTCATGTAATTAAGTTGATATGTAATTAATTAAGATGATATGTAATTTACTTGATATGTAAATAAATTAAGGTGATATGTAATTAATTAAGATGGTATGTAATTAAGTTGGTATGTAATTAATTAAGGTGATATGTAATTACTTAAATTGGTAATAGTTGGGTGAAATAGAAGTACTTATAAGTTAGATTTACTTTTGCTTATTGTAGGCGTTATTATAGAATAGTTTTATTTATAGTCCTAGGTTTATTGCATCTATTTATTTATAATTAGAAATAAATTTACGTTTATTTTATTTTATTTCATTTTTTATTGCTGTAATTATTGTATTATTGTTAATGGTAATTATTGCATATTATATATCACTGCCACCGGGTGTATAACCAATTGTAGTGTTAATAAATACATACATACATATCATATCGTATCGTATCATATATCATATCATATATATATCATATCATATTAACATATCATATATCATATCATATGATATACAATTTGCAATAAGGAACTACGATATTTCTCTCAATGTAATATTATTCATGAGTAGAGGGATTTCTTATGGATGATTTTATTACTACTACTATCATAACACTGTGTAGTTATGGACCATTCACTCAAACGTTATTGTAGTTACTACAAAGACATTTTAATCATCACAACCAGAATGTGCGTCTCGAAGTTTAATTAAGTTTATGGGAGCTGTAGTAAAAAGGAAAAGACTGAAGTGCTCTGATGAGTACCTTCAGTATGGATTTCTTACCTCAGGAGGTGACAATGAACAGAAATTCCAGTGTGTTTTTGCGCTTCGACCTTATCTAAAATTAAAACTTGAAACCAGTCAAACCTCAGACACATCTTAAAATAAAACATTCTGAACACTTTCAGTATTAAATCTAGAGACCTGAAAGGAATAAAAACTTAATTGAAAAATTTACAACAGGAAGCAATAACTTTAAAGCAACAAATGAATCGTATGAAATTTCTTACCTTAATGTTAAATCTGGTAATTTCCATGCAATAAAGAAGGAATCATCACGATTTCGCTCTCAAATATCACAGTTGAAAGAAAAACTAATGATACGTGTAGCAAATATTTAGCAAATAATTTCAAGAGTGAAGCAAGAATTTTTGTTTCATTTCAGAGGAATTTTCTTTTCATTACTTTTGCAAACACTCAAGCATAGCATTTCTGAAATCAATTGTTCTTCAGTTTTGTCAATTGTTCGTGATTGTTATACCAAATTGTCCAATAGAATATTTCTCAAATGCGTTATTCCATGACGTTTGTCAAACATTAGTGAATATCTTAGCAAACTTCTAAACAAAGAATTTCTGAATGGTATCGTTCTTGTATTTTAGTTTTAGTGTATGATTTAGCAGAAACATTTGATACATACACATACTCACACAGACTCTAAAAAGAAACACATATTTCATCGGGTCAGTTCAAAAGGAGGATAAAACCAAAATTTAAAATTTTGAGGAAACTGCATTTTAAACCTTCATGTTGCTATGGAAGATAGAGTTAACACATTCTAATTTGTGTTCACATAGCATATAATATAAAACATCATTAACAGAATTTGGAGTAATTTTAATGATCAATTGATTTTACACCGAAAAGGTAAGCTTTGAATTATACGTTTCTTAAAAATTGGAAATTTTTAGCCTTTTCCTTTTGAACTGGCTTTTCGACTTATGAAATTCATTGTTCCTAGCATTTGACAGTCCTCAATGTTTGGTCTAGCAAATATTCAAACAAAGCATTTTTTAATTGTTCCCCCTGTTTTTCGAGCTTTATTAGATTATTTTTCAAACGCTGAAACACAGAAATTATCAAATGCATTACTTCTGAGGATTATAAAGCTATAGTGACGTTTAGCAAAATTTCAAACAAAGAATTTATGAAATTCATTATTCCAGACATCCGTCAATATTCAGTGTGTTTCAGCAAACGCTCAAAAAGCATTTCTGAAATTCATTGTTTCAGACGTCTGTCAATCTTCAGTGTATGCTTTAGCAAACGATCAAAAGCATTTCTGAAATTCATTGTTCCAGACGTCTGTCAATCTTCAGTGTATGCTTCAGCAAACGCTCAAAAAGCATTTCTGAAATTCATTGTTCCAGACATCTGTCAATCTTCAGTGTATGCGTTAAGAAACGCTCAAAAAGCATTTCTGAAATGAATTGTTCCAGACATCCGTCAATCTTCAGTGTATGATTTAGCAAACGCCAAAAAAAATTTCTGAAAAAAATTGTCCCAGACGTCAGTCAATTTTCAGTGCATGCTTTAGCAATTCTTCAAAAAGCATTACTGAAATGAATAGTTCCAGACGTCCGTCAATCTTCAATGTACACTTTAAGAAACGCTCAAAAAGCATTTCTAAAATAAATTGTTCCAGACGTCCGTTAATCTTCAGTGTATGCTTTAGCAAACGCACGAAAAGTATTTCTGAAATTCATTGTTCCAGACGTCAGTCAATCTTCAGTGTATGCTAATGTTATGGTTTATTTAACGACGCTCGCAACTGCAGAGGTTATATCAGCGTCGCCGGATGTGCCGGAATTTTGTCCCGCAGGAGTTCTTTTACATGCCAGTAAATCTACTGACATGAGCCTGTCACATTTAAGCACACTTAAATGCCATCGACCTGGCCCGGGATCGAACCCGCAACCTTGGGCATAGAAGGCCAGCGCTATACCAACTCGCCAACCAGGTCGACTCAGTGTATGCTTTAGTAAACGCTCAAAAAGCATTTCTGAAATTAATTGTTCCAGATGTCCGTCAATCTTTAGTGTATTCTTTAGCAAAGTCTCAAAAAGCACTTATAAAATGAATTGTTCCAAATGTCCATCAATTTTTAGTGTATGCTTAAGCAAACGTTCAAAAAGCATTTCTGAAATGAATTGTTCCTGACGTCAGTCAATCTTCAGTGTATGCTTTAGCAAACGCACGAAAAGCATTTCTGAAATTCATTGTTCCAGACGTCAGTCAATCTTCAGTGTATGCTTTAGTAAACGATCAAAAAGCATTTTTGAAATTCATTGTTCCAGATGTCCGTCAATCTTCAGTGTATTCTTTAGCAAAGTCTCAGAAAGCATTTCTAAAATGAATTGTTCCAAATGTCCGTCAATCTTTAGTATATGCTTTAGCAAACGTTCAAAAATCATTTTTCTGAAATTCATTGTTTCAGATGTCAGTCAATCTTCAGTGTATGCTTTAGCCAAGTCTCAAAAAGCATTTCTGAAATTCATTGTTCCAGACGTCAGTCAATCTTCAGTGTATGCTTTAGCAAACGTTCAAAAAGCATTTCTAAAATTGATTGTTTCAGACGTCAGTCAATCTTCAGTGTATGCTTTAAGAAACCCTCAAAAAGCATTTCTGAAATTCATTGTTCCTGACGTCAGTCAATCTTCAGTGTATGCTTTAGTAAACGTTCAAAAAGCATATCTGAAATTGATTGTTCCAGGCGTCAGTCAACCTTCAGTCTATGCTTTAGCAAACGTTCAAAAAGCATTTCTGAAATGAATTGTTCCTGACGTCAGTCAATCTTCAGTGTATGCTTTAGCCAAGTCTCAAAAAGCATTTCTGAAATTCATTGTTCCAGACGTCAGTCAATCTTCAGTGTATGCTTTAGCAAACGTTCAAAAAGCATTTCTGAAATGAATTGTTCCTGACGTCAGTCAATCTTCAGTGCATGCTTTAGCCAAGTCTCAAAAAGCATTTCTGAAATTCATTGTTCCAGACGTCAGTCAATCTTCAGTGTATGCTTTAGCAAACGTTCAAAAAGCATCTCTGAAATTCATTGTTCCAGACGTCAGTCAATATTCAGTGTATGCTTTAGTAAACGTTCAAAAAGCATTTCTGAAATTCATTGTTCCAGACGTCAGTCAATATTCAGTGTATGCTTTAGCAAACGCTCAAAAAGCATTTCTGAAATTCATTGTTCCAGACGTCAGTCAATATTCAATGTATGCTTTAGTAAACGTTCAAAAAGCATTTCTGAAATTCATTGTTTCAGACGTCAGCCAGTCTTCAGTGTATGCTTTAGCAAACGTTCAAAAAGCATTTCTGAAATTGATCATTCCAGACGTCAGTCAATCTTCAGTGTATGCTTTAGCAAACGTTCAAAGAGCTTTTCTGAAATTCATTGTTCCAAATGTCCGTCAATCATCAGTGTATTCTTTAGCAAAGTCTCAAAAAGCATTTCTGAAATTCATTGTTTCAGACGTCAGTCAATATTCAGTGTATGCTTTAGCCAAGTCTCAGAAAGCATTTCTGAAATTCATTGTTTCAGATGTCAGTCAATCTTCAGTGTATGCTTTAGCAAACGTTCAAAAAGCATATCTGAAATGCATTGTTTCAGGTGTCAGTCAATCTTCAGTGTATGCTTTAGCGCTCAAAAAGCATTTCTGAAATTCATTGTTCCAGACGTCAGTCAATCTTCAGTGTATGCGTTAAGAAACGTTCAAAAAGCATTTCTGAAATGAATTGTTCCAGACATCCGTCAATCTTCAGTGTATGATTTAGCAAACGTCAAAAAAATATTTCTGAAAAAAATTGTCCCAGACGTCAGTCAATTTTCAGTGCATGCTTTAGCAAACGTTCAAAAAGCATTTCTGAAATGCATTGTTTCAGGTGTCAGTCAATCTTCAGTGTATGCTTTAGCGCTCAAAAAGCATTTCTGAAATTCATTGTTCCAGACGTCAGTCAATCTTCAGTGTATGCTTTAGCAAACGTTATAAAAGCATTTCTGAAATGAATTGTTCCATACGTCAGTCAATCTTCAGTGTATGCTTTAGCAAACGCACGAAAAGCATTTCTGAAATTCATTGATCCAGACGTCAGTCAATCTTCAGTGTATGCTTTAGCAAACGTTAAAAAAGCATTTCTGAAATTTATTGTTCCAGACGTCAGTCAATCTTCAGTGTATGCTTTAGCAAACGTTCAAAAAGTAATTCTGAAATTCGCTGTTCCAGACGCCCGTCAATCTTCAGTGTATGCTTTAGCAAACATTCAGAAAGAATTTCTGAATTGAATTTTTTCTGACGTCTGTCAAGCTTAAATGATTCCTTTAGGTAATGTTCATAGGGAGCATTTCCTAAAAGAAAAAAAAATTGTTGCGGGTTTTAAAGCTTTGTTGGAATATTTAGAAAACCTTTAAACAATGGATTCCTGAAATGTATTATTCCTGAGGATTGTCAAGCAACAGTTGATTCTTTAGCAGACTATCAAACAGAGTATTTCTTAAATGTATTGTCCCTCAAAAACTTTTCCCTCTCAAATATAGTACTTGTGAAGTACTTTGTTCCTGAGCTTTGCAAAGGTTTTTGCGAGTGATTTAGCAAAACTTTCAAACACGGTATTCGTGATAGAAGAGTGTATATCTGTAAAGCTATTCGTGAGGTTTATTAAGTTTTATTGAATGTAAAACTTTCAAACATAACATTTTAAAATGTATTATTTTTTTTCTTTTTTGTATTGTAAGTGACTTTATGTATAGAGTTACAAATTGATTTACAAATATGAATGTATTATTATACACAAATACAATGTTATTCAGTACAAGGGCACAGTAAATATACAAGAACTTTAACTTAAATGCAGATAAATAAATAAATTACTTAAGTGAATTTATAACCTATAAGTAATCTAACTTAATAACAACTGAAATTACAAAGTAATATTACATTCCGAATGAGCAGTGGTCGTGCTTATAGATATAGTAGAAATAAAAATGGCAAAAAATCTTTGAACAGTCTTGTAGTGTCAAATCAAGAACGAACTGTTCCACACTGGTATTTGTGACTTAAAAAGGTAATAGAAGGAAATTTCTGTTGGATTGGCCAGAAAGATGAATTTCATTTTTCTTTTAAAATAATTAATATTCGCATCCCAAAAGTGAGGAAATTTTTGTGTGAATTTGTTGTAATGTCTCGGGACTCATATTTTTATTTTATTCCTCCAGTAGTTTCAGAGCTTGCGTCTTTTAACGTTACCATGGTGTTCTTCTAATGACATTTTCTATGTCTATGACTTTGGTTTCTTCGGAGGTTTTCCCCAGCCGTGGGACTGAAGCCGGATGGTCTATGGCGAGTCCTTGGCATCAACCCCTTTGATTTGATTACCCCCTTTGATTTGATTACCTGGTTGGGTTTTTCCGAGGTTTCCCCCACCGAAAAAGACAAATGCCGGGTAATATTTTGGCGAATCCTCGGACCTCATCTCATCTCACTACATCTCGCCAAAATGTAAAAAATTGTACAAAATTGTAAAAATTGTAGAAAATTACTAAATTGTAAAACTATAAAAATTTGTAAAAATTGTAATTGTAATATTGTAAAATGTTGACATGTTCCACATCTTAAAGCTTCATTGCTCATGTAAGATCTATGGAATAAAATAAATGAATGAATGAAATGAAATGAACATGCGAGTAAAAAAGTGCTCACGACAGCGAACGCTTCTGGGATTCTTTATTCAATTCAAACTTTGTTGTACGAGGCGGAACAAATAGCGTTCCTATCCACACATTATAATATCTTTGAGACCTAATAGGCTCTTTCGTATTTCACATGGTGTATAAGCGCTTTCAATTAGTGACTGTAATCAACAAATTCAATGGGTAGTTCAAAATAACCCCTCTGGGTAGGGTACGAGACTATGCTCTGTATTTTCTGAAGTTCAAAGATAGGCCTATATTAAACAACTAAATCATGTTCTTGTCTTTACTTAATTCAAATCGTTTATCAGTTTCTCCAGAACACTTCTGTAATTGGGACAGTTATGTTCCTAAACAAAAGCTGTGCTGAACAGGCGTGGTTTGTGAAATCATATTTTGCCTTTAACACATTCCATGCACACCAGACGGTTTCATTGAGCAGATATCGATGATTTACAGCACAAATATTGTATATAACATTTGGAAACCTTGAAAGAAGTGTTTCCTGTTGCATAAGCCTACGTTACAGAAATAATGTAGCAAAATATAATTTTTATATTAATAAAGTCCTTACAATACAAAACAATATTTGTGCAGAATGAAGATTTTAGTCTCATAGTATCAGCATATAACCACAGTCTACTATATACAGTCACGAAGTTTGGAATGATTTTTTACATTTCTCGTGATAGTTGCTAGCCGCTTGGAGCGCTGTGAGTACTAGGAACAATAGATTGTGCCACTGCCATCGTCATCTAATACAGGCCGTAAGGCAGACCATGTGACTCGCTTAACCCGATCACAAAGGACGGCGTTTCAACCATATAAATTAGTTGCAATGCATAAAGAGTAACATATATTTCTCTAAAATGTAGTGTAATTGCATTAATAAAATTTAAAACAATGATTATGAGACACTTCAGACATAATTCACTTGCGAGTTGTGTAATATTATTTTTGGTGTGAAAATTACGTTGTTCGTAATACCTGCCTTTATTTCTATTAAATATTGCGAAATTCTTGTACATTCATTTATGCACGATTCAATAATTTTCAGTTGCACCGCACGGATGTTTAGATATGTTGAAATTGAGGCGTTCAGAAGTCAACATGATTAACTCTTTTTCCAAAGATTTTGAGATATTCAAGATTAAAGTTGAATACACATAATTGATTCTGTGTTATAGTCAAGAAGAATATTGCATTCTGTGGGCTTTTTACTGAACTATGGAATTAATCACATTGACCACTAAAAATATGGTCAATTTAATACATTGCCAACTTATAAACTCTAAAATAACCAAAAATGGACTTCTGAACGCCTCAATTATAGGTTATGTTTCCTGTATCAGTTGCCCATTTCTATCTAATTTTTGTGGTCTCCAAATCCCTGCCATTACATATGTACGTTATGTCATATGGAAATTATAGGTTATTTTCACTATATTTTAACTTATATTCGCAATTATACATTATAATTAATCATAATGTCATGTACATTCAATTTGTCTGTATTTTAATACTACAATTGAGTACTGAATTATTGTATTTATCTACTACCTAAGAGACGAAGTAATACAATCGTACGTACACTAATTTCATAGGAGTGGTATAGTAAAGTTTCTGTCTACAATATTCAGGAAGGTGTTAAATTAAAATCACAATATAAATTCTTTTCTATTAAACCTGATGTGAACAGATTATGTTAACATGTAAAATTCTCTTCGCATTAAAGTAACACAGTTTTGTAATTATTTCTGCAACATATTACGCAACAAGAAGTAAACGGAACTTATGGACACATTACACTACATAAAACTTAGCAATGATAAGCAATAAAGTTATAATATAATATTTCACTGAGCTCCATACACTGAAATAGAAAACCCGAACATATATTACGGCCTGGTCTAGATCCAAAAGGCATTGACTGCGCCGTATTTCTCTTTGTTGTGAAAAGTTGTGTAAACTGTGAAATGTTCGTTATCGGTTGTAATAACTGTAAATGGTTAAAATACAATAATTTTAATAATAATATGGGACAAGGAGACTATAAATATTGTAAGAAAAAGAGGTCAGAGTTATCCTTCTTCCGAAAGATCCAGGAAGGTGAGTTTATAAAATATGACATATATTTTATGAAAATAATATACAAACCTTATGTATACCATATTTCAATAGTGGAAGGAGGATGTTAAGTTTTTCAAAAGAACACGATATCGAAAGTACAATACATTTTATCGTTTGCTAGGGAAAGAGTCTGTGATGAGGCGATAGTAGCGATCCTGGTGGTTAGCAACTACCTATGGATGCATATTTAGTAAGTATTGAGCTTCGTTACTGTATATACTAGACTGTGATATAACTGTATCTTAATTTTGGCCAGAAATGTACATACAATACACAATATCTGTGCTTTAAGCCATGTGTATGAGCATTGAAATAAGTATGAGTAAATAAACAATAACAATAATAATAATAATAATAATGATGATAATAATAATAATAATAATAATAATAATAATAATAATTACCACCACCACAATTATCGTTAATATCTTATCACCAAAGCTCGGAACTTGGGGACTTGTGTCTTTGCACGTGACTAAGCGACCGGACTTCAATGTCAACAAACTCCCGCTTCCAGCACGGAGGTACTGTCAGGTCTGCTACAAAAGTGGTTTCTGGCTCCGACAACATATTGATAATATTATGGTAGGTTGAAACAAGTAATTTCATAGCATATATATATATATATATATATATATATATATAATAAAAATAAACATGAAAAATATATCAAATTTACACGTAATTTCATAGCATATATATATATATATATATATATATATATATATATATATATAATAAAAATAAACATGAAAAATATATGAAATTTACACGTAATTTCATAGCATATATATAATAAAAATAAACATGATATAGCCTATATATCAAATTTACTGTTCTGCTGTGTACATTTTATTACAGTGTATGACTACCTACATTCGAAGATTTTTCGGTAGCAGACTTAAAATACTGAATGTTTTCACTGTTACTGTTTTCTGTTCGATTTTCAGCAGTTGCTAGCTGATCTCGTATCTGAGAAAGATAAGTATAATTATCCTAAATTTTTCTCGAAAATAGCTTTCAATTTGTGTGTCACTACTAGGGCAGATCCCTCTACGACTTGATCCATGGCTATGAACAGATTTTTCTCCAATTTGAGGGACTGCAATGCCTTTCAATGAATTCCGTTTCCAGCCTCAAGTTTGTGTGTGGCACAACTTACAAAATATAAACTCTCCATCTCCTCCGAATTTCTCCACGAAATTCTGTATCTTAAATTTAAAGCAAAATGTATTTTCAAACTCCTATAATACTCATTCGAAATAACACGTATTTTCTATTTCCTCAAACAGAACGTTTACCTTTAATTCTCTGAATGCCATTGGGTTCGACATAACAGTTTCTTCGTCCGTCTTCCTGTCATTAGTTGTGGCCACTTTCTTAGTACACACGACTGTCCCTGAGCACTTGCAGCGTGAGCTTTGTGTACGTTGTACCTGTAACCTTACTCATGCACACGACACAAGTCCCCAAGTTCCGAGCTTTGCTTATCACCAAAATCACCACAAATATCACTATTATTATTCAAATTAATGGAATAAACCTTTAAGTTCTTTCGTTCTCAATTAAGTAAGAATTTTTTATAACAACAGTAAAAGAAATCTCTGTTCATGTGGTGAGCATGGTGCAAAGATACCGCTTAAGATAATGGCATACAAAAGATACAAAGGACGCACACATCTTATACAGTCCGTATTTCACGAGAAGACCCGAGCAAGGAATGAGAGTTTTTCCCCCCACTCTTATAACCAGGCTTAGAGACTTTAGACCCGATAGATGAAAACAGTGCGATTTCAAGTTGGATAGCAGGACTGTAGTGGGTGGGGGCAGTGATGGTAGCGACCTGCCTGTCGTCCCATGTGCTTTATTTACTCAGTCATACTCGTAAGGCAGGGAGAGGAGGTACTGTTCTGACAATAAAAACAGTCCCGTACACCTAGTTCACTTCATCAGAAGAGAGGACAGGAGATAGCTAGTAGTCTAGTTTTGATCTGTGCATGTGGTGATCTATGTGATTAGTCTAATAATATATGCGATATTCTGTGACATAAAAGACATGCTAGCAGGGAAGAAGTCTACGGACACTGCTGGGGTAGCGAAGATAGATTTCAACGATTTAGTGTTTTTTCGTTTTGCATTCATTACATCATCCACACCTGTGGAGTAACGGTTAGCGTGTCTGGCCGCGAAACCAGGTGGCCCGGGTTCGATTGCCTGTCGGGGCAAGTTACCTGGTTGAGATTTTTTCCGGGTTTTTCCCCTCAACTCAATATGAATAAATGCTGGATAACTTTCGGTGCTGGACCCCGGACTCATTTCACTGGCATTATCATCTTCATCTCACTCACACGCTAAATCACCTAAGATGTTGATAAAGCGTCGTAAAATAACCTACTAAAATAAATCCATTACATCATGTGATGTAGAGCGGAGCTTCTCCCAATATAAACTTTGTCTTGCCGACTACCGAAGAAAGTTCAGTTTTGAGACCTTCAGAATGTGTGTTGTAGCAGGCTACATTGTAACAGTACCATGTATTGTACTTCGTAAGTTGTGTATATTGTGTAGAATTATTATGTTGAGTAAGTATTGCACTTGTGCTTATGACAGAAGCCGAAAGGAAATTCATATTAATTAATTTTGAAAATTTCGCATAATAGGTTTTTTATTTTAATCCATGTAAAGATTAATTTTTTGATCCTATAGAATTTTTCTCCTCTAACAATCATTTTATTTTAATGTTTGATAAATTAGTTGCCTTTTTTTTGGAACGTCACTGTACAGCACCAGCAGACTGGACTGAACTTGGTTTAATGTATGTATGTCTCCTCTTCTGCCGACTGCCATCCCCCTCTAACACAATGAAAAAGCTGCCTATAGTATGGACGTAGTAAACTTATTCTATCGGGTCCAAAATCTCGATGTCTGCTTATAACTTATCCCCAACACGGAACCGACCGGCCATTGACTGAGCCTTCTGTGTACCAGCCGACCAATGACATCACTCCCATCCACCTGCTCCTTCAAGAACGTTGACTTACTGGCTCACTCTCTCCTCTTACCCCGCAAGGCCAATCCTCCCCTCGCAGGGATCCTCTCGTGAAATTTGGACAGTATTCTCCCTGAGGTATGACAAGACGTATAGGAAGAGTTTCTGTATTTCTAGTTAAATTGTAAGTTCAAATACAAAAAGTGAATTTGGATATGAACTGTATACAGTTTTTGCTGTAAGAAAAATCCTAATGTAAACATAAGCACGTTGCTGTCATACCCGTGATTGGCTCCTAGTCGAAACACTCACATGACGCAGGGAAATATAGTTCGTATTTGGAAACCATAATCTTGTATTATTTGGAAATAAAAAATTGAATTCTAGTTGTTAAATATGATGAAACATTTAACTTCACTCATGTGTAAAACGCTATGTAAAAGAAAAGCTACTTTTATATTTTGTTATGTATTATGAACGCGGATGAATACCAACAGTAATACCGAGGTAGTCTGTTCTTGTAACAAGCTGGCGTCACTTGAGCTCATAGATGCTCACGTAAGCACGTAGTACCGAACTATGGCTTCTGTATCCTCAACTGTCCATTGTGAAGACATAAGACTTGAAAATAATTTAATTGTAGTAATTATAAAGTAAATGTTTCCTCAGCAAACGAATGCGTAGTAGTGAGGTTAGGCCTACGTGATGAGTAACGGGAAATGTTTAACATGAAACAGAATGTACAACAGTAGGCGGGAACACGTACTGAGAATCTATGGCGCCAAACGGTGGCCAATGAAGCCTCACTTCAGTCACGTGCTATTGTTTACATTAGGATTTTTCTTACAGCGAAAAGATTATAGGTAGAGTTTCTGTATTTCTAGTTACATTGTAAGTTCAAATACAAAAAGTGAATTTGGATATGAACTGTATACCGTTTTTGCTGTAAGAAAAAACCTAATGTAAACATAAGCACGCTGCTGTCATGCCCGTGATTGGCTCCTAGTCGGAACACTCACACGACGCAGGAAAATATAGTTCGTATTTGGAAACCACAATCTTGGATTATTTGAAAATAAAAAATTGAATTCTAGTTGTTAAATACGATGAAACATTTCACTTCAATCGTATGTAAAACGCTATGTGAAAGAAAAGCTACTTTTATATTTTGTTATGTATTATGAACGCGGATGAATACCAACAGTAATACCGAGGTAGTCTGTTCTTGTAACAAGCTGGCGTCACTTGAGCTCGTAGTTGTTCACGTGATACTGAAGTATGGCTTCTGCATCCTCAAATATCCATTGCGAAGGCATAAGACTTAAATAGTAATATACGTTACAAGAGCGGTATGTTGACGTTTTCATGGTCGAGGAAAAGATTGAAAAAGCGAAACGTAGTTGAGCTCTTTTAATTTCCGAGAACATGAAAACAAACATACCGCTCGTGTATCGTACATTATTTTGTGCGAAGATCGTTTATTACATACCTGAAAGACGAATTTCTAATTAGTTGCAATGAAATCTCCATCTTGGTTTCTGTGCAATGACGGCAACTTTGGAAAACAAATATATCTATCTTCAACATTGTTGCTATAATATGTTTTCTGTGTTTACTATACTCCAGCAGGCCGTGATATACGTCTGTTTCCCCCCCCCCCCAGTCTATGAGGAGTCTGGAATCTTGCTGATTTTTTTCACGGCTTACTTGCATTACAAATGCAGTAACTTCTGTGGTGTTGTAGAGTTTACTTAATTTTTGCAAATATTTAAAAACAATAATTAGCAGTGCAATTTAGGTGAAATTGCAGTGGTAAGTTTCCAATTTATAATTATTACTATATTGAACGTCTTTAAAAATAATATATTAAAAGCCTAAAGCAGTAAAATGAATATGACGCTTAAGCGGTAAGAATAGGGAAATTGTTATGTGTGTTATGTTGGGAATACTGAATGTGGTATTTCACACTTACCGCGTATTGGTTGTGTGCTGGAAGCAAGCAAATACGCACGATCTCGCACAAAATAATTCAATTACAGTAATTATAAATGAAATGTTTCCTAAGCAAACGAATGCATAGTAATGAGGTTAGGCCTACTTGAGAAGTAACGGGAAATGTTTAACATGAAACAGAATGTACAACAGTAGGCGGGAACACGTACTGAGAATCTATGGCGCCAAACAGCGGCCAATGAAGCCTCACTTTAGTCACGTGCTATTGTTTACAATAGGATTTTTCTTACAGCGAAAAGATTATAGAACTACATTTTGAATACATCGTGAACACGACACCAGTGAACAGTCTCCACTTCGGGTAATGCAAGCAGAGAGCAGGAAGCTCATTCGTGGGTGGGGGAAGCTGCAGGGGAAGGCAAGCAGAGCATCAGCAGGCACAGCAGGTGCAGGCGTGAGCGAGCGCCCCCCTTTACCTGCAGCAGCACGTTCACTTCTTCAGGCAGTTCTTGATCGTAGAACTTGAGCAGCTCTATCGTCTGCTGCAGGGGTTCGAACATGTCGTCGGTGGTGAGCTGCCGCTCCTTCACGTTCATGAGGTAGCCCATCACGTTCACCAGACGTTCGTAGTCGCCCTCTTCTACAGGCTGCTGGAGCCCTTCGTCTGCCTCGTGGATGAATTTGGCAAGATCGGATAAGCTGTATAAAAAAGTCCCGGTATTCAAGGTATTTGCGAAATAATCCATAATTGCAATTATACTTATTGAATGAAGACTTTCTTACAAAAGGCTCAGACACGCCAAACGTTACATTCAAAAAGAAATATTCTTATGGAAACAAAATAATATTGTCGTTATTGTTGTGTAACTTATGACGCCATCGAGAACATTTTTAAATGCACTCTATAATGTTTTCATATAAAGTGAAAGAGCATGTTTTTAAATAATATTTATGCTCGACCATGCCGAAATGTAGTGATTATACACCTGGTAGCAGCCCTTTAATGGACCTCATTAAAGTACACCTATTCATTAAAGTTCAGGTGTTCCACCAATCAGAAAATACATTGTAGCAATATGAAAGCGCAAGTATCGATTATTCTCGGATATGCAATCGAAAGACAACTACATATATATGCCTTAAGATTGAAATTCATTAAATACTTATTAATAATTTACCAGGCATATTGATATATTAAAATGAATTGTAAATTACTCAATGTCAATCAGACAACTTTGTATAAACGCTATCTGAACCTAAAGATTAAGTTACACAATACCAACGCAAACATTTGGTTTAACAAACAATGTTTGAAAGAAAACTTAGTACCCAATTATGCAAAAATCAAAATTAAAAACAAAACCCAATCAGCTAAGAGAACAAAAACTATGGCTCAAACAATTTGGATCAGAAACGAAATTAAATTCTAAGTTTATATGCCTTAAGATTGAAATTCATTAAATACTTATTAATGAAAGACAACTAGTTCTGTTACTATAATAATTAGCGTTAATTGTAAATAATATTCAAATAAATTCAATTTGTCATCTCGTTTTTCAATGTCTAATTCAATTTCAAGGTTATATCAAGATTAATGTTTATTTTACTTTTCGATTGCAGCGATATTTTACTACTTAATTAACTTATTATTCCCAGAACATGAATTTTACCAGCAATGGAAAAGTATTGGGAATAAATTTAAATAAGGAACAAAAATGTTTCCTTCCCAAACAGGATTCGAACCACGAAAGTCTTAGTTACCAGTCTATCGTGCTCTGGAGTGAATACGACTCTGAAATCAGCTACAAGGGTCGGTCCGGATTTTTTTTTTTTTTTTTTTTGCCACTACTGTATAGTATGATATTCGAAGTTACGAAATCTTTCCACGCCGACCAAATGCTATTTCGAGAATGATGAGCGAGACTCGAAAGACAAATGCAGCGAACACAGCGAGCGAGAGCGGCAGTTAGTTTTGTTCATCTCTAGTAACAATTTCAATGTTGATGCATTTTGTTAGTGTGGCGCACCGAAGGTTAGTGTGAAGGCTTTCACTCTGTAACCCGAGTTCGAATCCCAATGAATTCAACTACAATTTGTAGTGAACAAAGATGATGTTTGGTGTTAGGTACTCCCGTTTTCCCTACCGCCATTAAACCACTGTTTCATTAATCGTCATACAGTGTTACGTTGTTCGCCCCCTATGGTGCACCAAGGGCAAAGCCTTTGTGGCGGCTGAAAGAACAAGCTTCGGCACGTCGCCCAGTAGATGAGGACCCTTGTGTGAATGACGGAAGAACCCTGCCATTATTAAAATACAGGGGCATCATTTTATTTTTACTTCAATTTTTATTGTACCTGAGTTTTTGTATGTACTTCACTCCCACCCCTTCTACTAATGAAGTTCCATCTGTCCTCCACACAGAACCAAGGTCGCATATAGTACTGAGTTAGTGAGTATAGTACGTTTCAGAAATATGTTCGCATTTTCCAGTGACGAAAGAGCTTTCAATATTGAATCATATTTTCGCACAGGTACTGTCGTCCGTTTACCTACGTCGCATCCCGATTTCCCCACCTACTTTTACTCGCCCCTCTGTAAACCTAGTAGCTGGGCTGTCTTGGCTCTTTTCCGAAACATTAATTTCTCTTGTAATATTACACAACTGTTTAAAATAACTTAAATAAAAGGGCTTCGTTAAGTAATTAACTGTTACGTGATTTCCCCTCTTTATAGATCCTGCGACATAACTACTTGAACGGGCAGTAGATAGTATGTCTGAATAATTTTATCTTTTCGGATTGGGCAGAAGTGAAGATTGAATTTACATTATGTAAGGTACTCTTTTATAGAATAGGTACAGAATTATTTCAACATGAGTTACTACTACGAAGGACGAAACTGGTAATTGGAATTAGATGCAATAGTCTATAGTGCGATAATATGCACAAAAAACTGGAGCCTGTATCGAAACGTGTTTAAATATCCACATTATGATTATTTTTCAATTTAACTTCATTCTCTATATTGTACGCTAATGTGCTGTAGACAGTATAATATACACTGCATAATGAATACGTTCGTATGGCTAACTCAGTTCGTGAGTAAAAACACTCATTGTTAATACTGTACTGTATTTTGATTAGACAAAAAACTAATGAAAATGATCAAACTCAAACTTGCGACATTTCATAGTTTACGTAAATGGATGAACTACTTTTCTTCCCTCCTATGCCTAGTAAAGTGATTTGTTTGTATTTTACGTTAGTATCATCGAACTCCGTTCGTGGAAGGGGTAGCAAACGGTGTTTTCTGTTTTCAACCGTTAATCCAAAGGTACAGCCAGGTTAATATTAAAAATATTAGTAAAAATAAAATGATGTCCCTGTATATATATATATATATATATATATATATATATATAGGCTATATAATATATAATATATTATGAAAGCAGTTTTATTGATGAAATGAACATGAAACAAGAAATTCTTAACAAGAAATCTTCTCTCAATTTTCCTTCTATTCTACTCACAGTTGAACGAGAAACTGGTGACCGATTTGGATGAATTTCGTAAAAAAAAATACGCATACCTCTTGTTGTGTACGTCTTCTGTCACCAAATCCTATCATCATCAGAATCTCAATTCTCTCATTTTCTCTTATGCTATGCTTAGCAGAGTTGCGGAGAATATGAAACGCCCTGTACAACAAAAAATGCTACCTGATAAAATTATACGTGAGACAATTTACCTGTTCGTCACGTGATCCACTAAATGCTGCTTAAACATGCTGGCCCATCTGCTAACTGTGTTGAGAAGAGCTTGCCTAAAGGGCCTCAGATCCACTTGAAACCAAGCGCTGAAGATTTGCACGGGCTGCATTTCTTCAATTTCCACAAACAAGTTCTCATAGAGATCAATCTGTGTGCAAAAGAACAAAATGGTTATACAGGATGTCTTATAATTGGATGCACTTATGCAATATGGAACCAACCACCATTTTATGAACATCTGGATTTCTATTGCAAAATGTGTCTTAATGTCTATAGTTTCTTATACAAAATAGAACCAACTCCTATTTGTAACGTGCTGCCCTATAGAGAAATCTGAACCAACCACCAAAAACAGAATCCATAGTGCAGTGTTTTGCAGTTTAGAACCAACTCCAAGCTGTCAGTTCCCATATTTGTTTTGTGTAAATATGGGAGTTTGAATACAATTTTTTGCTAATAGGAGTGATATATTATATTATATTATATTATATTATATTATATTATATTATATTATATTATATTATATTATATTATATTATATTATATTATATTATATTATATTATATTACAGCAACAAGAGTAATGTTAATGTATCAAAGAAAGTTGTAGAACCGAAGATGTTTAGGTATCAAATATGTAACTGCAGAAGAAAATCCAGTGAATTTTTATTTTAGTAGGTTATTTTACGACGCTTTATTAACAGCTTATGTTATTTAGCGTCTGAATGAGATGAAGGTGATAATGCCGGTGAAATGAGTCCAGGATGCAACACCGAAAGTTGTCCAGCATTTGCTCATATTGGGTTGAGGGAAAACCCCGGAAAAATCTCAACCAGGTAACTTGCCCCGATCGGGAATCGAACCTGGGTCACCTGGTTTCGCGGCCAGACGCGCTAGCCGTTACTCCACAGATGTGGACAGGATGATGATGATGGAATCAATGGTCCCCTTGACTTCATCTTGGAATGATAAGTCAATATATGAACAAATGCTAATGAATATATGTTTTTTTAAATTTTATTTCTAATCCCACAATTGGTGTCGCGGATGTTTAGCTTTCCAATAATAAAGTGTCAAACATGGATTTGAACTAGAATGTTGCCTCATCTCTCTCTCATTAGAATCACACAAGTAGGAACCAAGTGCCAATATCCATTTTTGCAATAAGCAATATGGAACCAACTCCAATGTTGCCCTTCTACTCTGTGTGAGTCAAATACTGATACGAGCTGCACCATTGATCTGAAAGAGCATTTCAGAATATGAATAATGCAATCATTATTTTCGTAATAGTATTGATGTAGAATTTTATTTGTAACGATTTGCTAAAACAGCTGTAGCTCAAAAGCTGTATTTTGGACTTGGTTCCATATTGTATAAGTGCATCCAATTATACGTAGCAATCTGCAGAGGTAACGAGGGCATTTAAACAAAGCAAAAAATTCCAAATAAATATAGACCCCGAAAACAACCATTTCCGAGATAAGTCATCACTGCGGCCACCAACTGAACACACCTCGTATATTTGCAACTTTATTTCGTACCTGGCAGACTGCAACATGTGCTACGCGACATTCTGGACGTGTACCTCTTTGAGAAAAGCAGCAGCTGTGTATATGCATGACGAAGAACCGGCTCGCTTTTTCACAATGTCTGAGACTTCTTACATACAAGGTTTCACAGCTAGTTTATCGGCTAGGGCTTACCATTACTATGTCCTGCCAGGTCCCCCGACTTCAATCCTCTGGATTTTTTGTTTGGGAATATGTTAATTTGTTTGTGTATTCTAGCTCTGTTGATAATTTTGAGAATACCGGAAACGCAATGTCAATTATTATCAACGCATTAGAGACACACCAGGTATAATTAAAATATATCGCCATCGTCTTCCTAACAAGTATTAGGCCGAGTGGCCTGTTACGGTCTCAATCTAGAATTTTCAGTCCATGTCTTCTTCGGACGACCTAGAGATCTTTTACCATGCGGATGGTAATGAAACAGTGCTTTTGGAATTCTGCATCGATCCATTCTTTCGAGATGACCCTTCCACTGAAGTTGATATTTGCTGATGAACTGCATAATGGGTTCTATTTGAAGTTCTTGCATTATGTCCTCGTTTTTTTATGATCCCAGCGAGTATATCCAGCTGTTGCTCTCATGAACCTCATCTCACTTGCTGTTATTCTACTGACATCTTTATTCTTCACAGTCCACGCTTCACTACCATAGCTTAATACTGGCTGTGCTAAGGTTTTATACAAGCCTATTCTTGTGTATCTTTGTACTAGTGAAGGTTTAATGATTTTATTAATGATCCCCATTGTTTTATTATATTTACATATTTTTTCAGCAATATCTACTTCTTCACAAGGTGATAGTGTATTGCCATGGTAAGTGAAAGTATTTACTCTTTCTATTATTTTATTATTCAAGCAGATTTTACTTGGTACAAGGAATTTCCCACAAAATGACATGATTTTCGTTTTTTTCAATATTAATTTCCATGTTATATTTTTCACTGACCATATTTAAATTGTGTAATGAATATTGTAAATCATCTTCAGTTGATCCTATGAGAACTAGATCATCAGCGAAAAGTAAAGCATCAAGCTGCAAATTTCGATAAATTAGAATAAATCCATGGCGTGTCTGTCGCCAATCTCGAATGATTCTATTTATATATATATATATATATATATATATAATGAACAGAAGTGGTGAAAGGCCACAGCCTTGTCGTACTCCACTATAAATGGGTCGCCATTGTGAAAGTCTATTGTTGCTTTAAATTGCTATGATGGTTGTTTTATATATGTTGTAAATATTTTGTATAATCTGTTGAGGTACTTGATCATCTGCCAAAATCTGAAGTAATTTATTCCGATTAACTTTGTCAAAAGCTTTTTAAAGTTAATGAATGCCATATGCAATACTAAAAAAACATTAAAACACAATTAAAATTAATTTGCTAAACATGTATCACGACGTGCTGTCCCATCTTCAGTAGCTTTGAGACCGGATCAGCTGTTGTTCATGCTAGTGAAGCCGACTATCCGGTCTCAAAGCTACTGAAGATGGGATAGCACGTCCTGAAACATGTTTAGTAAATGAATTTTAATCATATTTAATGTGTTTTTTCATATTCTTGGATTTTAACATAATTATTTTAATGATTCAAAAGGAAAACATGGTTATATTTTACGACTAATGAATACAAATATGTCAATATATACAAATATATTCGAACATGTACGATTTTCGATGGGCACGTGTTATAACCAGGGCCGTGACATCGGTATATTTGTATTAATCTGAGGTGAACATACGACGACCCGGACAGAATGTAGTTGGCGTGTTTCAAGTACAGGCAGCGTAAGCGAATTTGACACACCTAAGCACGTTCCGTGTTTTGTATTCGATTATTGCGTATTATAAAATCAAGACAATAGAATTATTACATAATAAGGGCTAAAATGATGGTGAGATTGAGAAATCATGCTTAAATTGTCACAAATGTGGTAAAACATGAGTCTGAAAAGATGTTTTTTTTTATATTATTTAGAGTTTTGCATTACAGTTTTAGAAAGCCGAAAACGTATATGGCGTACAATTATACTTTATCTATATTTAACTGTTACATTATATATTTACCACATCAATTTCGTACCTTACTTTTCTTGCATGTTGTTTGCCTGGTTTCGATTCCTGCTGCAATAAACAACAACATTCTTTTTCAAAGTTTCAAATGAAAATGACCGCCGAGTGTCGGATAGTACAGGGACATCATTTTATTTTTACTTCAATTTTTATTGTACCTGTGTTTTTGAATGTACTTCACTCCCACCCCTTCTATTAATGAAGTTCAACCGTCCTCCACACAGATCCAAGACCGTATATACAGTCATAGTAGCTTTACGTTCAGAGTAAACAGTACGTTCCAAAAATATATTCGCCTTTTCCAGTGACGAAAGAGCTTTCAATATTGTATCATTTTCGCACAGGTATTGTCGTCTATTTGCCTACGTCGCATCCCGGTTTCCCCCACCTGCTTCTATTCGCCTCTCTGTAAAGTAAATGCTAGTGGCTGGGCTGTCTTAGCTCTTTTATGAGAACATTAATTTCTGTTAGGAATTGGACGTTTACGTAATATTATACCCATACAACTGTTTAAAATAACTTAAATAAAAGGGCCTCGTTAAGTAATTAACTGTCACGTGATTTCCTCCCTTTCTACGATCCTGCGACATAACCACTTGGACGGACAGTAGATAGCATGTCTGAGTAATTTTATCTTTTCGGATCGGGCAGAAGTGAAGATTGAATTTACAGTACGTAAGGTACTCTTTTATAGAGTAGGTACAGAATTATTTCAACATGAGTTACTAGTACGAAGGACGAAACTGATAATTGCGATTACATATAATAGTTTATAGTGTGATAATATGGATATTAGAACTGAAGCCTGTATCGAAATGAACGGCCACCATTTTCAAAAATGTGTTTAAATATCCATATTATGATTATTTTTCAATTTAACTTCATTCTCTATAGTGTACGCTAATGTGCTGTAGACAGGATAATATACACTGCATAATGAAAACGTCCGCATGGACAGCTCAGTTCGTGAATAAAGACACTCATTGTTAATACTGTACTATATTTTGATTGAAGAAAAGCCTAATGAAAATTATCAAAGTCAAAAGCGTGATATTTCCTAGTGTACGTAAATGGATTAACTATTTTTCTTTCCTTCTATACCTAGCTAGTAAAGTGATATGTTTGTATTTTACGCTAGTATCATCGAACTCCGGTCGTGGAAGGGGGTAGCAAACGGTGTTTACGGTTCTCAATCTTGATCCAAAGGTATAGCCAGATTAATATTAAAAATATTAGTAAAAATGAAATGATGTCCCTGTATAACCTTGTATGCGGAAAAAACTGCGTTCAACATCGGCTGAAACCAAGGGCGCATATGTAAAATATTTCAAATTATCAATTTCATTTCTACACCACACAGTAATACAAAAAGAAAAACGGTGGTTTCAATTCATTATGCAAAATTGCAAAAGTTTTATCAGATGACAAGTGCGATTATTTTCAACTTGATGTAGAAATGAAATTGATGTGAACAATTTTTACATATGCGCCCTTGATTTCAGCCGATGTTGAACGCAGTTTTTCGGCATACAAGGTTATACTATCCGACACTCTGCGGTCATTTTCATTCGAAACTTTGAAAATGAATGTTGTTGTTCATTGCAGCAGCAACCGAAACTAAGTGAACAACATGCAAGAAAAGTAAGGTACAGAATAGATGTGATAACTAAATTAATGTTAACAGTTAAAATATAGGGAAAGCAAAATTGTACGCCATATATGTTTTCGGCATTCTAAAACTGTAATGCAAAACTCAAAATATAAAGAAAAACATCTTTTCAGACTTACATTTTACCACATTTGTGACAATTTAAGTATGATTTCCAACAATTATTCTCAACTTTACCAGCATTTTAGACCCATCCAATATTAATCATTATTATACAATAACTGTATTGTCTTGATTTTATAACACGTAATAATCGTATATAGGCTAAAACACGCAACGTGTGTCAAATTCGCTTACGCTGCCTGTACTTGAAACGTCGACTACATTCTGTCCGGCGTCGTATGTTCACCTCAGACTAATACAAATATACCGATGTCACGGCCCTAGCTATAATTATTTTTATTCAGTGCATATCAGACATTGTGTTAGCCCAGAACACTTATGCTGACAAGACATAATGAAACCTCATTTATGTCGGAAACGACTGGTTTCTGGACCTATGTTTATTATAACTTCTTGTCCTTTACCCACCCCTGCAGTTTGTATCTATAATTGTGAAACATCCTGTATTTGTGGAGAAATAGTTCATTAAACAATAATAATAATAATAATAATAATAATAATAATAATAATAATCATAATCATAATCTGTGGCGCAACAGCCCGTGAAGAGCCCAGACCGACCATCCTGCTGCTGGCCTCACGCCCACATGCCGAAGCAGAGGTGGACGATCATCCAACCAGAATGGAGGTATCGTGTGGTTAGCACGATCATCCCCCCAGCCGTTATAGCTGGCTTTCGCAACCGGATTTCGCTACATATCGTAGCTCTCCAATTGCATAACGATGCTGGGTGGGCACCGGTCCCATTCACTGGCTGAAATTTCATGAGAAAATTTCTTCCCCCATGAGGATTCGAACCAGCGCGCATTCCGTAACGCGAGTCCTAGGCAGGATGCCTTAGACCACGACGCCACGGCGCGGGACACGTAATATATTTCATTGAATAAAAAAAATATGTTGAAAAGAAACTTGAATAGTATAGCTGTATCACCTGCTCTCTGAACTGCTCCATGGTCGGAGGGCTAGGTTCTGGAGCTATCTCGTCGTCCATCGCTATGGCTTCAAGCTCATCAGCTGTCAGTTGACGCCCGTATGTAAGGAACTGCTGCATGCAAGACTCGCGGTCATCCAGCCACAGGTACGAATATGCTTCAAACCCTCGGCTGAATTCATTAGCCTACAAAAATTAACAACATTGGGTTTATTTCACGAAATTACATCCCTATAAAATGAAGTCTAAATATTAGCGAATACTGATAAAGAAATCAGTTTCCGTAAAGATAGAAATTGCCTGGATTCAGTATTTACTTTGAAATACATTTCAGATAATAGTACATTATGCAACGAGCCTATAATGATAGTAATTAAGACGCGAGTATGGATATTTATGAAACGAGCGCAAGCGAGTTTCATAAATATCCATACTCGCGTCTTAATTACCATTATAGGCAAGTTTCATACGACTTTTTATGCTCGACCATTTTTCTAACTTGAAATTATTCAGATGTATACATTATATTTGTATCTGACAAGATCGGAAGTGACCTTGTTCTAGGTCGTGAATTGTGAGATGTGCGCAGACGCGAAAGTATTGATTTTTTTCCGAGGAACAATAATGTCATTGACCTTGATGTAATCCCGTTAAACTTGATATAACCTTGATTATTGAATTCGACATTGAAAAACGAGATGACAAATTGAATTTATTTGAATATTATTTACAATTAACGCTAATTATTATAGTAACAGAACATAACCTTATGCGACAGTATTGGATTTCCAGCGTCCGTGACTTTTCGCTAATTGCCTTTCGATTGCATATCCGAGAATAATCGATACTTGCGGTTTTATAGCGGTACAAAGCTGACTTGTCATTGGCTGAACACCTGTAAGCTGAGTTGTCATTGGCTGAACACTTGTACTTTAATGAGTAGGTGTACTTTAATGACATGCATTAAAGGACTGCTACCAGGTGTATAATTACTACATTTCGGCATGGTCGAGCATAAAAATAATTAAATCTACCAAACTACTTAGGCCGATTTTTTGTTAATTAGACCCCCAATAACAAGGTCTTCATTACATGATTAACGCATCATTATATGGCAAAGCGTACTGTTAGCCCAGCGGTGATCAAAGCGGGTGTCGTGATTACATCGTGTAATCACAGACATTCAAACGGGTACGAGGAGTTTCCTGTACATTGCTGTTTCACGTACTGAAGGCAAGCAGTGGCGGTATCATGTCGCTCTACAAACTCTGTCTCTACAAGCAGTAAGAGGTGGTTTCGTAAAGAATGAGAAGGAGAACTTTTTTGTTGTTCTGTCGGACAAAATGTAATATGTTCACTTTGCTCAACGGTTCAATTAGGAGTATATAGAAACATTAATTGCCACACTGAATAATGTATTATTATTATTTTTTACTGACCAGTAAGTATGTTTATCTACAATCCTTCTGTACGTGCATGAATATTGATATTTTTAGATCTTCTCCCTAGAAGGATAAAATTATTACATTTTATCTCAATTTTAATCTTATTAATCTTTAGATGAGAGTAACTATTTATTAGTTATTCATTTAATCAAAATATTGTAGAAAAACTGATTCAATATTATGTGCCAACGAACTGTTAAACGCCAGGAATTGACATGTCTTAAATCATAGCTAGGAAGAGAAAGATGAGATAAATAAATGTAAGGAAATCAGCTACCTAATGAGGTTTGAAATATCTCGTGCTCTAGAGCCTTTTAATAGAACAGAATTTTTCAAAAGAATATTGATTAAAATAGCTTAAATAACTTGTCCATAAGAAGTTTTTAATTTTGAAAAACTACGAATTTCTCGACGAAATATCGAGAGAAGAATTTAGAAAATTCCTGATTATGTTCAAGAGGAAGGTATAAAAAAAGAAGCAAGAAAAATCGTATATTATTCATTGGCTCTTGATGACAGCAGTGACATTACTGATACAGCAAAGCTTGAGATTTTTATCCGCGGGATTGATCAAGATGTTAGTACAGGAACCGCCACTGGTTGTAGTTTTCGTGCCAAGTACCTTTCCTCCGTCTCCTTACTTCATAGGCTGTCTGTCGCATATAATCACTGCTGTTCGAGTTTTGGTCACCGCTGCGTTAGCCGAACGAAGAGTTTCGACTTTCCACGCTGATAGCTCGGACTCGAATCCCGATGGGTCTAACTGTAATTTGTGGTGGACAAAGACTATTTATTCCTTCATTAATCATCATTGTAAGATGTTACGTAGTTAGTCTCCTATAGTACACTGAGGGCAACACCTTGATGGCGGCTGAAAAAAACTATAAGCTTCGGCGCGTCGTCTTATAAATGGGAACGGTTGGGCGGACATTAGTTTAAAAAATATTTTTATGGAAAATTTAAAACTATTACGAAGCAAGTTTTAAATTATCAACAGGAATTAAAGTTCTGTACTCTGACACAAGATAGCAAATTTTCAGAAACTATAAAAAATCTGAAGAAGTTATTGTTGAAATAATACTGAAAATCAATTTCATATCGACCATATGATAATAAATAGAGGCTTGAAATGAATTATGAGCAAGAGAAACAGAATCTAAAAATAACTTGTACACTTCTTACAGCAATCTACAATTTTATTGAATCGTACAAATTTTATAATAAACATATTTGAGTAACTAACAACTACAATAAATACTGGAAAGTTCTATGAAAAAATTTAGAATGAAAAACATATTATGGGCTATGTGTACACTCTTGGACAAGGAAAATGGTCGCTCTCCTGCAGCATTGATTTGTCTGTCTTTCGGGTTATACTGTAGGTTTGTGTCTAATTGTGACATGGTTCTAACGAAAATACGGTGGGAAAATCAATCAATCTTCTTAATCTATCCAGCTGTTTGCCGACAACATAAAGTCCACTATAGTCCACTGTAGTCTATTCAGTTGTTGTTTTTCACGAGAAATGAGGGGTATTTTGATCGGTGTTCATTATAGATGCCTGTTGCTAGTAGCCAGAGTTGGGGTGTAGTCAATATATACTGCAGGGCTGTGTCTTCTGCAACAGGTATTGATGATTTTAATTTACTTCTTTTGTGGTTTATGGATGGACAGTATAGAAGAATGTGTTCCAGATCTTCATCATGATTATTACACCACAGACAAGTAGGATTATCAGAAATGTGAAATCGGTGTAGGTACAATTGAGTGACAATGTGACCTGTTCTGGCTCTTGTTAAAAATGTCTGAACATGTCTGGGCAAGTTTTTGTACATTTCCAGGTAATTTGGTTTCTTTTGTACAGACTGTAAAATTTTTCCTTTGTCAGAAGAGAGCCAATTGTTGATCCATAGGTTTATAAAATGAGACTTTACTGAAGCAAAAGCACTGGATAGAGATATCACTTGAAGAGGTCTTGGTTGCAAATATGTTGCCTGTTTTGCAATATTATCGACTTTCTCGTTTGCAGGTATACCACAATGACTAGGTATCCACTGAAATGTTATTTTCTTTTGGAGTTCTTTTAGTTTACTTAGTTGTTTCTGAATTGGAATAATTCTATGTGCATATAGGTTTGGTACATGTTTAATTATATTAAATATAGCCCCCTTGGAGTCGGTAAGTATGCACACTAAAGAGCAGCATCAATAGCTAGCAATTCAGTGTCAAGACTGGAGGAGGATGAACATGGTATGAAATAACTTTCTTGATATTTTGGAATATAATACCCTGCTCCTGATGTCCCATTATTAGGATTTAGAGATCCATCTGTATAAATTTGAAGATGATCCTTATGTGTGCTGCAGAGTAGTTCCATGGAATCTAACTTAAGAATGTATGGAGGATCATTTTTGGAATGATTTCCTGGAATAATACAGTGGGAAAAGCTATGGCTGAAATATATCGTTCTAGCAATGATTTAGTCCACCGCTGTGGAGTAACGGTTAGCATGTTTTACCGTGAAACAAGCCGGCCTGGGTTCAAATTCTGGTTACAAAGTATTGGTTGAACTGAAGTAATGAGGAAAGAATTTGGCGTATAACTCGAAAAGTCTTTGTTCAGCATCAAATATACACTTTGAATTGTGAGGATGCAAGTTAATAATAGTATAATAATAATAATAATAATAATACTAGTAGTAGTAATAATAGGGAGACATAAACGTACAGCAGAGTTCGTATAGGTCAGTTTCTGTCAGCTGCGTTTCCAATTCACTGTGGGCTAAAGCAAGGAGATGCACTATCAACTTTACTTTTTAACTTTGCTCTAGAATATGCCATTAGGAAAGTCCAGGATAACAGAGAGGGTTTGGAATTGAACGGGCTACATCAGCTTCTTGTCTATGCAGATGACGTGAATATGTTAGGAGAAAATACACAAACGGTTAGGGAAAAGACGGGAATTTTGCTGGAAGTAAGTAAAGAGATAGGTTTGGAAGTAAATCCCGAAAAGAAAAAGTATATGATTATGTCTCGTGACGAGAATATTGTACGAAATGGAAATATAACTGGAAATTTATCTTTTGAAGAGGTGGAGAAGTTCAAATATCTTGGAGCAGCAGTAACAAATATAAATGATACTCGGGAGGAAATTAAACGCAGAATAAATATGGGAAATGCCTCTTATTATTCGGTTGAGAAGCTTTTATCATCCAGTCTGCTGTCAAAAAATCTTAAAGTTAGAATTTGTAAAACAGTTGTATTACCGGTTGTTCTTTATGGTTGTGAAACATGGACTCTCACTTCGAGAGAAGAACAGAGATTAAGGGTGTTTGAGAATAAGGTGCTTAGGAAAATATTTGGGGCTAAGAGGGATGGCGTTACAGGAGAATGGAGAAAGTTACACAACATAGAACTGCACGCATTGTATTCTTCACCTAACATAATTAGGAATATTAAATCCAGACGTTTGAGATGGGCTGGGCATGTAGCACGTATGGGCGAATCCAGAAATGCATATAGAGTGTTAGTTGGGAGGCCGGAGGGAAAAATACCTTTAGGGAGGCCAAGACCTGGATGGGAAGATAATATTAAAATGGATTTGAGGGAGGTGCGATATGATGATAGAGACTGGATTAATCTTGCTCAGGATAGGGACCAATGGTGGGCTTATGTGAGGGCGGCAATGAACCTCCGGGTTCCTTAAAAGCCAGTAAGTAAGTAATAATAATAATAATAATAATAATAATAATAATAATACTGGTCAACAATGATTTTATTAAATGTACAATTTTTGCCTTTTCTTATGTAATATCATATGTTGATTCCAAAAATGAAGTCAGAATTTTTCTACAAGCCACCATTTTTTATTTGTAATTTTTTTTTAAATATTTATTTTTATTGCTATATACAGTCTTTAACATTCTAATGGAAAGAAAATATTTTAAATATTTCATTTTATTGCTGCAACAACTGACCTATAACTTTAGATCGCCGTTGCCTGTGAAGTCAGAATTCATAAAAATGAATTTTATTCCTCACAAGACTGCGAAAGTTAATATCATATTCCCATCGCTCTAATTTCCGGCAGCCAATCGCGTTGCAGGTCGGCTACATTTAAACGTGTGCGGTCTTGTGATTCGCTGATGAAGACGTTATTAATTTCTTAAGGCTCGATAAATACTTAATATAATCGCCCGCCATTTTGGCTCTTTCGTTGGCGTTCGCAGAAAGCACACGAGGACGTTATTTGCCGCTCAATTATTTGCTGAATTACATTGCGTTTGATTTATTATCATAGGAGCTACGACATGATAATGTTTAACGGTGTGGCAAATAGATTCCTCGTATGGTAGCTCGGCAACGAAAGAACAAAAATGGCGAACGATACTACCTACCTAGACTTTATAGAGCCTTCACTTCCTAATACGTAAGCAAAGAGGAGGAGTCATGCCGGGAATAACAGCGTCGCGGCTATAATTCTCAGTTGAGTTGGAACTTACAATCATGAAATAAGTTTCACAACCCATGTTTTCTTTGTCCTAATTTTAAGTGTGGTAAAAGTATTTTATGCTCGACCATGCCGAAATGTGGTAATTATACACCTGGTAGCAGTCCTTTAATGCATCTCATTAAAGTACACCTACTCATTAAAGTTCAGGTGTTTTCAGCCAATGACAACTCAGCTTACAGGTGTTCAGCCAATGACCAGTCAGCTTTGTACCGCTATAAAACCGCAAGTATCGATTATTCTCGGATATGCAATCGAAAGAGAATTAGCGAAAAGTCACGGAGGCTGGAAATCCAATACTGTCGCAGAAGGTTATGTTCTGTTACTATAATAATTAGCGTTAATTGTAAATAATATTCAAATAAATTCAATTTGTCATCTCATTTTTCAATGTCGAATTCAATAATCAAAGTTATACCAAGTTTAACGGGATTACACAAGGTCAATGACATTATTGTTCCTCGGAAAAAATCAATACTTTCGCGTCTGCGCACATCTCACAATTCACGACCTAGAACAAGGTCACTTCCGATCTTGTCAGATACAAATAAAATGTATACATCTGAATACTGTAATTTCAAGTTAGAAATATGGTCGAGCATAAAAAGTCGTATGAAACTCGCCTATAATGGTAATTAAGAAGCTCGTATGAAAATTATGAAACTCGCTTGCGCTCGTTTCATAAACATCCATGCTCGTTTCTTAATTACTATCATTATAGGCTCGTTGCATAATGTACTATTATGAAGTGAAACATACCTCAAAATATTGTGTCAATCACGAACAACTTAATTAACTTTGAAAGCACACAGGTGAATTTTATACACTAGTTAAAAGAGCTTACAAGTGTTCTTTTGATTGCAAAATAGATGAGAACAGGAACTGTTGTGCTCCATGTAATTCTATTACCCTAACTGGTTGGCTATAAGGATCCCGTCATATGACTTTTCCAATTCCAATGATATGCCGGGAACCTAAGGATCATTCAACAGACTGTTACTTTCTAGGAACCACAGATCAGAAGATTACAGAGAACTTGTCAGCGAGCTGATTCAGAACTATAATGTGATGGGGTGTCATTTGTCTCTCAAAATAACTTCTTGGATTCTCATCTATTTTTTTTCTTTCCTCAAAACCTTTGGGTAGTGAGCGACGAATGTGGGGAGAGTTTTCATCAGAATTTTTCTTAATTGGAAAGGCGTTACCAGGAAAAATGGAACCCAAATATTCAGTCAGACTACTGCTGGACACTCAAAAAAGATGTTTCTCAAGCGAAGTGTAGCCTAAAATCTATTACGCACTCATTTTAGGTAAATAAATATGATTTGAGGTAAAATGTTACAAAGTCTGAAGTTCATTTCTTGTAATTACTCAAAAACCCTGGGTGATAGAAAAAGTTTGAAAACAGATCTGAAATCGGAACGAAAAATGGTATAAGAATCACCAATTCTTTATCTTTCAAAAAAATATGTTTAATTTTGTTGACCGGTGTAATGGAGAAGAAAAATGAAGCTCACCTCGTTCATCACTGCCTGCACTCCCTCTAGAATTTCTCGCTTCATCTCTCTGATGTCCTCATTGTTCTCCATATCTGCCTGAAAACAAACATAACTTGACACATAAAGTCGCCATTGTTGCCTACAGCTAATCCGATCTATTTGGTATAGAGCAGTGACTCCCAACCTCCAGAGTGTCGGTGGTTCCTCGAGGCTCATATCTGATTTCGATAACTTTTATAAAGGGTGCGTCAGAAAGAACGGATGGATTTCACAGGGCAAGAAAATTGTAAGGATTCATCAAATCAAAAATTTATTGTTATCAACAGATTCACCAATACATGCAGTTTATTTATGGTATACAACACCATCCATATGATGTCCTTGGCTTTCGATACAGGCATCGAGGCTTTTCTGAAGTTCGCCGTAACTTTCACAGTCATAGTTCGTGGGATTGCCTCAATTTCTTCACGAATCGCGGTCTTCAGTTCATCCAGTGTATGTGGTTACTTAGGCCTTCAAATGGTCCCAAAGAAAGAACTCGCAGGGCGCGAGATCTTACCGTAACCTCGGACAATCTCAGTGCAATAGCTTGTTTGCGGGCTGATCGTTGAGGTGGCCGGACAACCTACTGTCTGTCTCCACATTTGCAGGAGTACACGCGCTCCGTGTTCGTCCTGGTGATTTCTTCTTTAATGTTGAACCTGTGGTACGAAATGAAGCCACCCACCGCAAAATTGTATTCCGAGTTGGAATCCTAGCGTGACGTTCGATGTCGAAATGAGTCCTGAGTGGCGATCACAGACTCTTCATTTTTCAAAAATGTCTCTGCGATGAAAGCACGTTGTACACCAGACCAACACCATGTTCTCAACTGAAACTGCATTCTCTGGCTGACCAAACAGTCGTGGTCCCCCTCACTATATTCCTCCCCTCGCTGCGTATCGATAGTTTGAATTCCATCCGTTCTTTCTGACGCACCCTGTACTTTATAAAAACGAAACATAATTTGCATTCGAATACCTCATAATTTTCATCTTCGTGGTTAACGGCTATGCGAGGAATAAGACTCGCCATCTTAATGATGTCACAAATGATGCCCTCCACTATGTTGGCAAAGCAATGAGCATCGCCAGGATCCAGCGAGGGTACGAACACCAGGTCCGGCTCTCGAAGTTCCAGCTGTGCTTCAAATAGGGGCGCCAATCCATTGCTGGGGTCCATGTGTTCCGCCAAATATCCCAAACTGAAATTATACGCACGTAATAAAATAGTGTGTTCCAATCTGGTAGTCACATAATACACCTGTTCAACTACTGGGCCATGATGCTCTGATCTGTAGCCTTTTCATTTCGAAAAACAAGAATTGAAATCAAAATAAAAACTAGGTAGAAAAGTCATAATTTGATTCGGGAAGCCATTTACAATTTTAAGAAAGCTGCTGATAAGTACAAAAAATCAAGGTAGTGAAACTCAACGGCTTTTAAAAATGTTAATTTTAAATCAGCATAAAATTAGTAGGGAAGACTGTTGTACCTTTAAACATTTTCACATTTTATTTTTATTTTTTTTTAATTTTCGGAAACGAAACTGTTTAAATGAAAAAATGCTTGAAATAATTATCGAAGATTCCTTTACAGCTTCCTATATGTATTCTCCTGTTTTACAGATCTATTAAGAATGGAGAAAATAAAATGAAGGGATATTTAATGTGTTCAAAGGTACAACAGGTTCATGTACCTTGGAACATACCCTCTTGTAAGTTGGAACACATGGATTATAGGTAGGGATATAGATGTAAAAACTGACAATCGTATTTAAAATGTATTTGACATCATAAACCAGAGCAGGCCTCTCCGATTAAGATTTCATTTCCTGGAGGAGCAATAACTGCTTCAACAACTTTTTTCAAGGTATTTGTATCAATTCGGGGCCTCTTAACTCCAGACTTACTTCGTGACATGATCTTAAAATAAAAGAAAAAAAAAACAAGTAGTACAGTGTACCTTGGAAAATGTTCCATGATACAAGATGTTTTGTGTTCGAAGGTACAAGAGGGTGCACGTTTAAACAAATATGGCTCCCAAAAGTAGAGATTCGAATAAATCATGGAAATTAAAATATGTTATTACCCACCAGATGATAGGGAACACACCGTACTTTAAATATATTAACAAATACAATCTAGTTTTGGTTAGAAAACATATATCAATGAACGAAATGTTTACTTTCGATACTAAAAAACTTCTTTTGTCCACAGAACACACACTTTGCAATAAATCAAACCGAAACTACGATCAGAGCTACTTAGCTGCTTTCTCTACAATCTACTTCAGTTTGAGTCCTCTAGGTAGCAGCAAAAATTAAAAAGCAAAAAATGTTCAAAGATACACTACGGTATGCTAAAGGTACAACATTCTCCCCTATGTGTTCTACTTTGTACGGGGTCTTTTCTAAGTAACTGATCACTTAAAAAATGGACTAATTTTTACGATTTTTAGCTGTGCTGTACATCTCTGCTAGTAAGAACCTTTCCTGATGCCGTACACTCGATCTGGTTACGCGTTTGCCCGCTAGAAGTCGATCTAGTCACAAATGTGTCCGCCAGAAAGCTTTATTTCTATTCCATGCGTGTTTGCATTGATATAAGCGGCAAGTTGGCGTGGAGACATTGTTGGCGTGAAATGTACGTAGGGCCAGTTGCGTGGCCACCATTATCTCCAGATTTTAATCTCCTGGATTTCTTTTCATGGGGATTTGTTAAGGATAGTGTGTTTGCAGATAAACCTCGCATCATCCCAGAATTGATGTAAAGGATTGTGCACACAATACCGATGGTTACTCCTGAAATGCTCTCGAGAGTGCACTAGGAGATAGTCCGTAGCTTGCATTTGTGCTTTCTTCGGGTCGGCAGATATGTTGAGAACAGTGATCCATAATCAGTGTAAGCTCATTGCAATTTATCGTAATTTGTGGTTTTTGAGACTCTTAGTTTTAAATTTCATAGCCCCTACACTCTGAAACTTAAGAAATGTCCATCTTCACTTTCCTGTCACGGATACTAGAGCGCGTAATAAATATAGGAAAGTAGACCACTTCTGCAGTGAGCTTTCGAGTTGAGACATCATATTTCTCACTTATCAACAAATTAAACGAGAAAACGTCGAAATTTTCATGTATGTTGAATTAATAACTAACGTATGATATTTCTTAGTCCGTGTAATGTGTCCATTTAGCCGCTTTCTGCTTCTATTTACTTTCGTAACTGATGAAATATCCATTGCTACATGGTGAAGTTCTTGCTGAAAATTTAATGTTTTGTCAAATGTTTTCTCTTAGCTTTTATCTATACTAATAATAAATCTGTAGCCGAAATTTTTCTGGTAATTTTTGATTTTCCAAAAATAATTGGTCCTAACGTATATAATTAACCACCCTGAAACCGAAAATCGCTTTTTTGAAATTTTTGTTTGTCTGTCTGTCTGTCTGTCTGTCTGTCTGTCTGTCTGTCTGTCTATATGTTTGTTTGTTACCTTTTCACGCGATAATGGCTGAACGGATTTCGATGAAAATTGGAATATGAATTAAGTTCGTTGTAACTTAGATTTTAGGCTATATGACATTCAAAATACATTATTTAGAAGGGGGGTTATAAGGGGGCCTGAATTAAATAAATCGAAATATCTCGCTTATTATTGATTTTTGTGAAAAATGTTACATAACAAAAGTTTCTTTAAAATAATTTGCGATAAGTTTTATTCCTTGAAAAATTTTTATAGGAATGATATTTAATGAGATAAATGACTTTTAAAATTTTAAATAACTGCCATCTAAGGCCGTGTAATGAATTAAAAAACAAATGACTTCGTCTATAAGGGGCCTTGGACAGCAACAATCGAAAGCTATGAAAGATAGCCTACAGAGAATGTTTCTGTGTTTGTATGAAGTAATATCGGAAGCTAAACTAACCGATTTGTATAATTAATTATTATTTCACCATTGGAAAGTGTAGTTTCTCTAGATGGTCAAAATGCTATAATGTTATTACGGTAACTTCTGATATAATATAATATAATATAATATAATATAATATAATATAATATAATATAATATAATATAATATAATTTAATATAATATAATTTAATATAATATAATATAATATAATATAATTTAAGTTATTTGAATGGTTCAAAACCATAGTGGGCTAAGCGCCATTTACTGAATACGTAGAAAACAAGGGTTAAAATTAAGTTATTACCATAATTCAATGGAAACATATAACAAGTAAAATAAAATACGTGTATACACATTAAATCTAAATGATGTCAATCTTCATTAAACTATGGTTGCATGTAATAAAAATTAAGAAACATGTTAAAGGAATTGTCATTGTACCAAATGAGTGTCTCTGGACCAAAATGATCGCATTTTAATTATTTGGATGCAATTTAAATTAAATAACATATTAAACGATTTATCCTTCTATCAAACACGAATGTTCCCTGGATCAAATGTCCTATTTTAATTATGTAATTACTTTATATTTATTTCTAACGGGTGCAGCGGAGCGCACGGGTACGGCTAGTAAACGATATAGGATTGTTTCTATGCAACTTCCATTTTAGTATTTCCGTTATATCAGGTACAAGGATTAAGATCTGGTGATTTGAGGGGCTACAGTTCGCATCTTTTCATCCATAGTCTAGTTTGTAGTATGAACTGTATGTAGCATTGTTTTGATTGCAATTTTTATAGTTAATCTTCCGTCAGTTCATTAAAGAAAAGATCTTAAGTGAGCAAAAAATGTGAGAAACTAAACTTTTTTTCTTATTCTGTCTAACATCCCCTTTTATCCGATTTACACACCACTGCGGGAGTAGCTCAGTCGGGCGAGGCACTTTCCTACCGATCCGGAGTTGCACTCGGGCGTGGGTTCGATTCCCGCTTGGGCTGATTAACTGGTTGTGTTTTTTCAGAGGTTTTCCCCAACAATAAGCGAATGTTAGATAATCTATGGCGAATCCTCGGTCTCATCTAGCCAATTACCATCTCGCAATCACCAATCCCTTCGACGCTAAATATCCTTGCGTGTTCAAGTAAACACGACAGGATAAGTCATGGAGTGGTTTGTTTTTGACATGCACAATCTGATAGCTGATTTCATGAAAGAACAGGTATGATAGTTTGGTTGTTCAGAGATATTACTTCAGTCACCTGCAGCCAATAGTTCTGAGTAGCGACTCGGAAACAATGTTATCCACATAAGCAACGTACTCCAGCCACTGAGAAGAATTCGCGGCCTGTTCCATTCCGAAGAGTTCAAGATTTTGCTGCAGAAGGCTGTGGATCTCTTCCGCGGCGCTGCTTATCTCAGAGTACCTGGGAAAATAGTATAAATTCTGTAACTACGTACAAATCATTATTTTAGACAACAACAGAACGAAATACAGAAACAAAATTGGGAAAACTGAGAACTTTTAAGTGAATCTATCTGGAGAGCTGATAGCAAAAAAAAAAAAAAAAAAAACGAGAGTTCTTAGCTAAGCTAAAAATTATCGCTAAATTATTAAGAGCTTACTACATAGACATGCTAAAATAGAATTCAATAATTCTGTTATGATACGGATTTGAACTCATGACGAGAAAGTTATAGAGCCGAAGCTGTGGCTCCGAGCCACTTTGTAGTTTTGAGGATATTCCTCTAACTACCGCTAATATTCTCACCTCAGGAGGTATTCCAAACTTAATATATAACGGGTAGTGTATTTTTAAAACCACTATTCATCTTTCTTGCAATACAGAATGCTGGAAAGGAATTATTTACCCCTTATCAGCGCACATGGACCCGTCCGTTTAGAAAGTGTCCAAAATATTTACACATAACCTAAATCGTTCTCTAGTCAAACTCCATTTAAATCTAAGAATATAGACTAAAATTTGTGGTGGTACGTATTCATTAATTACAAAAAAGAACATAAAAAACTATTCAATTTCTCAAAATGAATTGCAAAAAAAAAACATAATCCAATTTAAATTCTATCAAAATTCAAACTCGCAAATATCAAACCCAGTAATTAATAATAGGTCCCTTATACAAACAATAACAACCAAATTTCTTGGCTTACAAATCGATAATATGTTAAATTGGAAAAATCATATTAAAGAAATTACCCTAAAACTAAATTCAGCATCTAGATCTATGCAAAAGATAGTAAATATCAATACTTACAAACAATATACTTTGCATACTTCCACTCGGTAATGAGTTTTGGAATAATATTCTGGGGAAATTTCACAGATAGTAACAATATATTTCTATTACAAAAAAGAGTAATCAGAATAAAGTAGGTGCCAAATCTAGGGAATCGTGTAGGATTATTTTCAAAAAAACTACAAATAATGCCCATGGCTTGTCAGTATATCTTTTCATTAATAATCTTCCTCGTATGTAATCGTGAAAACTTTGTAACTAATTCAACAGTTCATAGCATAAATACACGTCAAAAATGACTTTCATACTCCATCGGCAAGTCTATCGTGCTATCAAAAAGTAATGCGATATTTGGCAGTGATAATTTTTAATAGCCTCCCTATCGATATAAAGATCAAACTCAAAACATAAGATTATTTAGGGCCAAATTAAAGAAGTACCTAATTTCTCACGCCTTCTATTCTATAGGTGAATTCATGACATTAAACAATGCTTCATGAAATTGATACTAAAATTTCGTGTTGTACTAGTAGACTATATTTTTAAACTCTTCTGTATATTTTTCAACTAGACTGTGACTATGAATAAAGGCTGGTTCACAATAAACCGGGAACGGAAACGACAACGGAAATAGTGTTAAAATAATGTATTTAAATGTAAGAATTCACAATTATCTATTATGAACGCTCACATTTAAATACATTTATTTTAACACTATTTCCGTTCCCGTACTCGTTGCTGTTTCCGTTCCCGGTTTATTGTGAACCAGCCTTAAGACTTTGTAGCACTATTAAGATTTTTTTTTTCGCTTGACATGTTCCATATTCTAGCTGTGAAGCGATGTGCGAATACCATGAAATGTAAATAAACACAATACAATACAATACAATACAATACAATACAATACAATAAGAACTTAGCTCCACACTGCAAGTAGCCTACCTCTTTTGCACGTGTTCCAGACGGTCCTCCAAATACAGCAGCGTGTCTTTCTTGCCGTCCCTGCGTTCGAACAAAGCCACCTTGCTCCACGAAGTCATGATGGTACGGATCTGTTCTAGATTGTCCTGTGTGTGCTGCACTCGTGCCTCCAGCGAATGCACCAATTTATGAAGATTTTCGATGTAGTCCCACAATTCTGCACACAGCAATATTACAAAAAATTATTAGGAAATCTTGGTTACAGGATTAATGTTACACAACTCTAAATTTCAAGGCACTTTCCAACAATGTGGCCTCCGCGATCTCCAGATTTCAATCCGGCATACTTTTGGTTGCGGGATTACCTTAAAGAACGAGTTTTTCTGACATATCCAACAACCCTACTGCAACTGAAAAATGCCATCTCGCAAGAAATTTCCAATATTCCAAGACATTATCTGCAAAATGCTGTGCATGGTGTCGCAGACAGAATGCTGTACGATGAACAAGAGAACGGCGGACATCTTCCCAATGTTTTGTAAACCCCGTTGCAGCCGTCAAATTACTCTTCAAGGAACGACCACTCATACGTATAAATTGAGGGAAAGAAGGCAGAGGACGGACACTGGAAAGTTTTCTTTTCTCAATCGTACTATCAGGGACTGGAATACTTTACCTGCAGACTTACTAAAGGCTTTACCAACAACCAAAAATGTATTTAAAAATAGGCTTAAGGACTTTACTAATAGACTGTAAATATACACACTATTTAAAGGGTGTAAATGATATGTTGTTATTGAAGTGTTGTATCAGTGAAGAATTATGTCGTGTAAGTGAAGTGTGTAGTGTAAGTGAAACGTGTTCCTGCCAGTGAAGCTTTATAGTTTATAGTGGCAGTGCAAAGTATTTGAACAGTGAAATGTTTTTGAAGTGTTAGTGAAATCAGGATAGAATCAGTGAAATGTGTCGTAGTTCCAGTGCAGTGAGTGAGTTGACAGCGAAATGAGTGTAATGTTGAAAGGTACTTGTGCAGATATCTTAGGTTTACGGTACAAATTAGATTTATTTCAAATGTTATTTTAAGTGATCGTTTCATTTAATTTAGGATATTCCCTGTTATTATTATTATTATTAGTATTATTAATTATTAGTATTATTAATTGTATTTTAATTAATAAGTTTATTAATGTCATTATTGAGTGTAATTAGTTACCACTGCCACCGGGTATATACCCATTGCAGTGTGAAAAAAAAAAAACACACACACACACACACACACACACACACACACACACACACACACACACACACACACACACACACACACACACACACACACACACACACACACACACACACACACACACACACACACACACACACACACACACACACACACACACACACACACACACACACACACACACACACACACACACACACACACACACACACACACACACACACACACACACACACACACACACACACACACACACACACACACACACACACACACACACACACACACACACACACACACACACACACACACACACACACACACACACACACACACACACACACACACACACACACACACACACACACACACACACACACACACACACACACACACACACACACACACACACACACACACACACACACACACACACACACACACACACACACACACACACACACACACACACACACACACACACACACACACACACACACACACACACACACACACACACACACACACACACACACACACACACACACACACACACACACACACACACACACACACACACACACACACACACACACACACACACACACACACACACACACACACACACACACACACACACACACACACACACACACACACACACACACACACACACACACACACACACACACACACACACACACACACACACACACACACACACACACACACACACACACACACACACACACACACACACACACACACACACACACACACACACACACACACACACACACACACACACACACACACACACACACACACACACACACACACACACACACACACACACACACACACACACACACACACACACACACACACACACACACACACACACACACACACACACACACACACACACACACACACACACACACACACACACACACACACACACACACACACACACACACACACACACACACACACACACACACACACACACACACACACACACACACACACACACACACACACACACACACACACACACACACACACACACACACACACACACACACACACACACACACACACACACACACACACACACACACACACACACACACACACACACACACACACACACACACACACACACACACACACACACACACACACACACACACACACACACACACACACACACACACACACACACACACACACACACACACACACACACACACACACACACACACACACACACACACACACACACACACACACACACACACACACACACACACACACACACACACACACACACACACACACACACACACACACACACACACACACACACACACACACACACACACACACACACACACACACACACACACACACACACACACACACACACACACACACACACACACACACACACACACACACACACACACACACACACACACACACACACACACACACACACACACACACACACACACACACACACACACACACACACACACACACACACACACACACACACACACACACACACACACACACACACACACACACAAAATTTATAGTAGTTTAATGTTTGAACTGACTTTTGAAATACCATGTACTTTAGTAATTTAACATTTGGATCAATGTTTTGTTTTGCAAATAAGTTTCTTAAATAATGTATGCAAATTCAGAAACTTATTCTTTTATTTTGCCATCTGTCTCAACTTATAGTCTTATAACTGCTAGAATGTTTTCTGTACACAAGTTTATCTGCCACGTTTGCAGTTGTAAAGGTAATTTTGTTGTGCTCTCAGCGTAGAAACTGAGTAAGATCGAAAACAGATCTACATTCAGGTAAGCATTTTTCCTCGGAATTCCCTCCTGAATAAGGTCCGTATGCCTGTGAATCTTAATGAATTATAATGTATTTGCTTACATAAATTTATGAGTAGGTACTCGTGACTAAAGTAAATCTTCGTAATCTACAACAAAACTCACAATTCTGAGAAAATAATACGTAATACATGTAATAAGCACCCTGAGAGTTCCAGTTGAGGTTTGTTCGGCCCTGCTCTATCAAAGCGTCTATCTCCATCACTTGCTCCTCTACCAGGGCGAACTCTACCGGACGGCTCAGTCGACGGACTTTGTTATACCTGTAACAAAAGACAAACAATATCTTGAATCAAGTCTCTCTACCAATATATATGAGATTAACCTAAGTAATGTCATTAATTTCAGGGGGTTATTCTTTGAGATATTTCAAATAAAAAATTTTTGTAAAATTTTGCTCGTTGTCGCTTTCCTTTTTCGAGATAAAAATTGTTTTATGTGAAACATTTGGTTGGGGTGGAACTTATAAATCCAACCTTTATCCGTTAATTTTACTACAGAAAAAAGTATTAAAAATTTGTTTAAAAAAGCAGAAAGATTACCCAACTGAATTGTTGTTTAAACATTTCAAAGTTTTCAACGTTAAATAAATTTATTATTTTATTTTATTAAAATATTTTCATAGAAATTTTAATAACTTTGAAAGGTATATACATAAATACAGAACTAAAAATATGAATTCTCTGCGTTTGTGCGAACCAAAATGTAAAACCAATGCAGATTTTTATCATAGCATGAGTCAAGGTCCCAGATTATTAAACAAATATTTTATTCCAATATTATTTTAACCACGGATCCTCTCCAAATTAATAAAAAACAATAAAAAAAATTTGTATTGGATTTATAGTTTGGGTTTAAACATATTAAACACTATTCAATCTGTATTCACTCTCAATTTTAATTTTATTTTTGTCTGTATTGGAATCCCCTCCTGAGCACGAGTCTTACTCATTCAGGAGTGGGCTAGTTTATCTTTCATTGTATTTATTAACTTGTATTCGTTTCAAACTTACTAGCAATTAAATAAATGAATGAATGTATGAATGAATAAATGAATAAATAAATAAATACATAAATAAATACATAAATACATAAATAAGTAAATACATAAATAAATAAATAAATAAATAAAGTAAAGTAAATAAGTAAATAAATAAATAAGTAAACAAGTAAACAAGTAAATAAGTAAATAAAAAAATAAATAAATAAATAAATAAATAAATAAATAAATAAATTTCATAGCATGATTTGGAAAAGCTATTGATTTAATTCCCAATATGATCAGTCAATTTAAGAGAGCAGTGTATTATGATACTAAATTATGAATAGAATTTTAGTTTTGTCCTTTAAGAAGCTAGGTATAGCTTACAGCAGTACAATTTTTGGAACTATTCAACATTTTTTTCCTCCATTACTGTATCTTATACAATAATGAAAATTAGTATGTGTCAAACACTGTCCTGCTTTATGAAAAAAAATAATTTCACGATTTAAAAAAATTATTTATATATATATATATATATATATTTTTTTTTTCAAAATTCAGTTCACTGTGCAGTGATGAAGCGTTTCCCACATATTTATGCATGTCATATCTACAATATGATGCAAAATCACTTCTATACCTTTAATAGATTGTCTGATAAAAATAAATTCATTTTAAAAAATGGTCAAATATCAGTATTTTCTTCTAACACAAAATGAAAAAAATATTATTTATTAAGGAATGTAGTTGAAAGAGCATGATATTGTAATATGAGTTTCAGCAATAAAATAAAAGAGAGAGAACATGAAAAAATTAACAAGTTTATGAGTTATGAGGAAAACGCTTCATTACTGCACAGTAAACCGCCATCATTTTGAATTTTGAAAAAAAAAAAAAAATATATATATATATATTTTTTTTTTTGTATTCTTATTGAATTTGGTATTCCCAAGAAACTAGTTCGATTAATTAAAATGTGTCTCAGTGAAACATACAGCAGAGTCCCTATAGGTCAGTTTATATCTGATCCTTTTCCAATTCACTGCGGGCTAAAGCAGGGAGATGCACTATCACCTTTACTTTTTAACTTCGCTTTAGAATATGCCATTAGGAAAGTTCAGGATAACAGGCAAGGTTTGGAATTGAACGGGTTACATCAGCTTCTTGTCTATGCGGATGACGTGAATATGTTAGGAGAAAATACACAAACGGTTAGGGAAAAGACGGAAATTTTACTTGAAGCAAGTAAAGCGATCGGTTTGGAAGTAAATCCCGAAAAGACAAAGTATATGATTATGTCTCGTGACGGGAATATTGTACGAAATGGAAATATAAATATTGGAGATTTATCCTTCGAAGAGGTGGAAAAATTCAAATATCTTGGAGCAACAGTAACAAATATAAATGACACTCGGGAGGAAATTAAACGCAGAATAAATATGGGAAATGCGTGTTATTATTCGGTTGAGAAGCTCTTATCATCCAGTCTGCTGTCCAAAAATCTGAAAGTTAGAATTTATAAAACAGTTATATTACCGGTTCTTCTATATGGCTGTGAAACTTGGACTCTCACTCTGAGAGAGGAACATAGGTTAAGGGTGTTTGAGGATAAGGTGCTTAGGAAAATATTTGGGGCTAAGCGGGATGAAGTTACAGGAGAATGGAGAAAGTTACACAACACAGAACTGCACGCATTGTATTCTTCACCTGACATAATTAGGAACTTGAAATCCAGACGTTTGAGATGGGCAGGGCATGTAGCACGTATGGGCGAGTCCAGAAATGCATATAGAGTGTTAGTTGGGAGACCGGAGGGAAAAAGACCTTTAGGGAGGCCGAGACGTAGATGGGAGGATAATATTAAAATGGATTTGAGGGAGGTGGTGTATGATGATAGAGACTGGCTTAATCTTGCACAGGATAGGGACCGATGGCGGGCTTATGTGAGGGCGGAAATGAACCTTCGGGTTCCTTAAAAGCCATTTGTAAGTTGTTTTGTAAATAGCAGAAGGACAGTGTTTTACACATACCAATTTTCATTATTGTACAAGATACAGTAATGGAGGAAAAGATGTTGAATATTTCCAAAACTTTGACTGCTGTAAACTGTACCTAACTTCTTAAATGTGTAGAAATTTGATTGGAATAAATGTAACCTTTTAAAATTTCTTTGCAGGACGAAAGAAGTCCAGATGAATAAAAAAATATCATTAATGGAATTCTGATGGTTGGGACTCTCTTTGCCTCGTCAGTAAGTTCTATAATAGGCTATGAAACTCACCACTGAATGGTTTGGTTGAGATTCGAAGTGTATTTTCGGAAGATCTCACTTCTCTCGTAGATCTGGAGAGCCTCTTCAGGTATGTCTTTGTGCTGCATGAGGTTTAGGTAATGCACCTCACGTAAAATGGCAACAAGCTAAGAAGAAACAATGGATTAAAAAATTAGTATACATAATAATACCCTAAAAACGTATAATATATAGCCTGCATTTCAACGTGCAAAAACAATATTACTTAATTAATACGTCAAGGGGTGGCTGTTAGACATGTTTAACAACTACTACTAAAAACAAGTGCTCGAAGTGCTTCATATTAATACCCAGACACTTCTGGGTTAGACGAACTACTCCATCCACAAGGAAAGTTGACCAATGTGTCCTTTGTAATGATACACACGCCATTTCAATTTCAGGTGTTCTACCAGTCGTAAAATGATACTGCTTTGGTCTTGCCATGAGGGGTTTCAATTTGAGTGATATTATTGGATTGCCAATTCATGGTTAAATCGGTTAATCTAGAAGGAATTCCTTCAGCTCGTGGGGTTTTATTAAGGTGAGTCTGACCTACGTTGTCAAAGAATTTTCTTATGTCTAATAGTACAACTGTTACGTCATGTTAGAGCAGAATTGGTCAGTCAGCTTATTCCATCCATTTTAGTAAACAGTTGTGGAGTTTTCTGCAAGTGTGTAAGGGTTAGATTTCTTCCTAGGAAAAAAAAGTGAAAATGGGTCGAAATTCAGGAGTGTGGACGTGAAGTGGCAGATTATTGTAGTGTGGAAGAATGACTTGAGATAGTATCTAACTCTATCCCAAAATTCATTGATCTAAATACATCCATTCTGGAGTAATTATTTTATTTCCTACAAAAAATGTAATTTTTCAGTAAATTTTCATAACAGAATAGTACATTATGCAACCAGCCTATAATGATAGTAATTAATACGCAAGTATGCTTGTTTATGAAACGAGCGCAAGCGAGTTTCATAATTTTCATACGAGCGTCTTAATTACCATTATAGGCAAGTTTCATACAACTTTTTATGCTCGACCATATTTCTAACTTGAAATTATTTAGAAGTATACGTTTTATTTGTATCTGACTGAAGATCGGAAGTGACCTTGTTCATAGCTCGTGAATTGTGAGATGTGCGCAGAAGCGAAAGTATTGATTTTTTCCGAGGAACAATAATGTCATTGACCTTGATGTAATGCAGAGAATGTATAACCTGGAAATTGATTTAGAATTGAAAAACGAGATGACAAATTGAATTTATTTGAATATTATTTACAATTAACGCTAATTGTTATAGTAACAGAACATAACCTTCTGCGACAGTATTGGATTTCCATCCTCCGTGACGTTTCCCTCGTTGTCTTTCGATTGCATATCCGAGAATAATCGAAAACCTGAACTTTAATGAATAGGTGTACTTTAATGAGGTCCATTAAAGGACTGCTACCAGGTGTATAATTACTACATTTCGGCATGGTCGAGCATAAAAATTGTTATATAATCCACAGTTTGAAAGATAGAGAGATTGAGTGCGCAGTAAAACACTTCATTTTTCACGGGCATTTGATCCCTTTTTTACATAAGTTTAAGGAGAGGAGTGAAACATCCCTTTCGAAGGGCTGCCTTTATACTTCTGGTAGAATCTGTATATGGAATGGATGTCAAAGGATCAATAGAAATCAAGAATAAAACAGACATGAAAGTGAGGTCAACTCTTACATTCATTTGGAAAGATCGATTGACGATGCAGATAATATAAAAAGAATATTTAAATATTAGTGAGTTGAATATACTGCATTCAGAACTACAATGCTTTATCACTTGCAGCATATGCAACATGATACATTTTCCGACAAAACAATTACTAGGAGAATAAGGTATTGAATACCACCAGGAAGACCTGTAAGAAGATGCAGAACTTCTAGTAAAAATAACAATTTTTAAAAGACAAAAGAGGATAAATAGAATTACCTGGGGATGGAAGTTGAGAGTCAGCTCCATGTTCTGCGATTTCCGTGTTAGCAAGGATAGTTTCAAGTTGCTCTCGCATTGATCCGGCACTGACGCTGCCCAGTCTGCAAATATCTTCTTCTCAAATTCGTCAAGCAGATTCATGACGCGATCATACCTCTTCAGTAAGGTTAAAGCTTCGGGGCTGCTTACAATTCTACGCACAAGAGAAATAATAATAATAATAATAATAATAATAATAATAATATTAATAATAATAATACTATTAATAATAATAATAATACTAATACTATTAATAATAATAATAATAATAATAATACTATTAATAATAATAATAATAATAATTATAATAATAATTATAACAACAATAATAATTATTATAACAATAATAATAATTATAATTATATAACTATATATATATATATATATAAAACTCCTATGTGCAAATTTGACATTTTTTCAGTAGGACGAAAAAACACATTTTTTATTCTTCTATGGCAGTAGTGCATAGGAGATCGTGAATTCTCACATTTTCGAAAGAAATAAATATAATTACATATAAGAGATTTTAGTATTTGCTGTATCACTATTTAAGTTATTTAATATGGCAAAAATCTCAAAATCGATAAGTATGTCACATAGGAGTTATTGCAGGAACAACGATGTAAAACTACAGGAACATAATTTTATTTTTACTAAAATTTCTAATATAAACCTGGCTATACCTTTGGATCAACGGTTGCTACCCCCTTCCACGACTGGAGTTCGATGTAATATACAAACAAATCACTTTACTAGGTATAGGAGGGAAGAAAAACAGTTCATCCATTTACGTAAACTAGGAAATATCACGCTTTTGAATTTGATCATTTTCATTAGGTTTTTGTTTCATCAAAATACAGTACAGTATTAACAATGAGTGTTTTTACTCACGAACTGAGCTGTCCATGTGGACGTATTCATTATGCAGTGTATATTATACACATTAGCGTACAATATAGAGAATGAAGTTAAATTGAAAAATAATCATAATATGGATATTTAAACACATTTTTGAAAATGGTGGCCGTTCATTTCGATACAGGCTTCAGTTCTAATGTGCATATTATCGCACTATAGACTATTGTACGTAATTCCAATCACCAGTTTCGTCCTTCGTATCAGTAACTCATGTTGAAATAATTCTGTACCAACTCTATAAAAGAGTACCTTACGTACTGTAAATTCAATCTTCACTTCAGCCCGATCCGAAAAGATAAAATTACTCAGACATGCTATCTACTGTCCGTCCAAGTGGTTATGTCGTAGGGTCGTAGAAAGGGAGGAAATCACGTGACAGTTAATTACTTAACGAGGCCCTTTTATTTAAGTTATTTTAAACAGTTGTATGGGTATAATATTACGTAGACGTCCAATTCCTAACAGAAATTGATGTTATCAGAAAAGAGCTAAGCCACTAGCATTTACTTTACAGAGAGGCGAATAGAAGCAGGTGATGGAAACCGGGATGCGACGCAGGCAAATGGACGACAGTACCTGTGCGAAAATGATTCAATATTGAAAGCTCTTTCGTCACTGGAAAAAGTGAACATATTTTTGGAACGTACTGTTTACTATGACCTTAAGGCTACTATGACTGTATATGCGGTCTTGGATCTGTGTGGAGGACGGTTGAACTTCATTAGTAGAAGGGGTTGGAGTGAAGTACATTCGAAAACTCAGGTACAATAAAAATTGAAGTAAAAATGTTATTGGTGGAAAGTTAATAGTTTTTTTTTTTCAGAAAAAAATATTTTTTCTCAAATGTTTAACAACCTCTTATTCGGTAACTGTTGCAAGTAGGATCATGATTTTTTCCATATCCATAAGAAATCTGATAAATAATAATTTATCCCTCTGACGTATTTCAATAGCCGTGCGTGAGTTACAGATCAATACAAGAAAGGTACATTCATTTGGTAATGCTTACGGGTGTTGAAGGGCTCTGAAGTTCTTCACAGGCACAGCAACCCTCTGCCGCAGTTGGTAAGCCCATCTTAAAGCGCCAGCCACGGGAGGCATGTTTTTGTCAACTGGCATCCACCCACGCTCTTCCAAAGTAGACATTTGCTCTTCATATAGCTCCTAACAAATACCACAATAATTTAAAAAATGCTGAAATGTTGACGCGGAAAATGTAAACCAGTTATAATTATGGGTGTCTTAAACGTTGCTGCTTTGGAAGCAACTGTTTCTACCACTACGTAAATTAGGCTATACTGCTATTTCCAGTTCTGAAGATGATCTACAAAGCGCTATTTTTACATTGAAAGAAATTAGTGCCAATTATAATTTAAGAATATCAAAGAATAAAACAAAAATTTTAGCATTTAAAGGACATGATTCCTTAAGAGCAAAAATAGTAATTGATAATACAATTTTAGAGCAACTGAATAGTTTTAAATATTTAGGTTTTAACTTATCCTATATTAAAAGTGAAGATATTAATGACAAAATAAATAAATTTAATCTGATGTGTGGCACTATTAAAAGAACCCTTAAAAATACGAGGAAAGAAACAAAAATGAAATTGTATAAAGTAATGGCTGTTCCCATATTAATGTATGGATCGGACTGTTGGAGATCACCAAGAGACAAGAACAAAGATTGGAAGCAATAGAGATGAGATTTCTAAGAAATATAGCAGGATCTCTACCAGATAAAAAACGAAATGAAGATATAAGAAAAGAATTAATTATTTTCAAACTCACTGATCGAATAGTTAAATATAGGAACGCCTGGAAACAACATATTGATAGAATGCCAGGAGAAAGGTTTCCAAAACTGTTGTTAATTATAGACCTTATGGAAAGAGAAATATTGGACGCCCACACAGAAGATGGTCTGAACAATTTTAACAATTCTAGCTTTCATGAAACCGGAACGAGCCTATGGCTTAATCCTTGTATGGTGATGATGATGATAATGATGCTATTTATGAGAACATCGTTTTAGCAAATGCAGTGTATATTGAACACAATCACTTTATTTTCTGACAGCATACCTCTGTAGTAAGAAGTTCCTTATTCAGCATGACGAGGATGGAGTCGTACCTCCCAGTAAACTCTTCTTTGATAAGAGGTCTATCCAAAACAGACCCAACTATTTCAATCAGCTGAAAAAAAATGAAGCATATATAAGTAGAATTCTCAAATTCCGCAAACTCTATTACTTTATTGCACTCTTGCCACAAAGCAGAGGTTTCCGACCTTTTTTTTTTGTCAGCATTGCCTTATGCAAGAGAGGTCAAGGGCCAGATTAAATTAAAACATCCGTTAAACTTTAAAGTCCATTTTCAAAGCATTAGGAATCATTCGAGGGTGATTTCATAAGTCATGGCAAACTATATTACATCAGCCAATAAAGCTGCACGAATAGAAATTCAATATTTATACGATTAATGAACACTGTAATGTGCTTCGTAATGCCAGTACCAAATTGGGTCCGGGTACAGGAGGCAATGGGTAAGGGAAATTGAAACATGTACTGTATGTGTATGTATGTATGTATGTATTTATTCCCACTGCAAATGGATATATACCCGGTGGCAGTGGTAACTAACTACACTCAATAATGACAATTAATAATAAACACAATTAATAAATAATACAATTAATAATTTTTATTGTGTTATTTTACGACGCTGTATCAATATCTGAGGTTATTTAGCGTCTGAATGATATGAAGGTGATAATGTCGATGAAATTAGTCCGGGGTCCAGCACTGAAAGTTACCCAGCATTTGCTCGTATTGGGTTGAGGGAAAACCCCGGAAAAAACCTCAATCAGATAACTTGCCCCGACCGGGATTCGAACCCGGGCCACCTGGTTTGAGGGAGGTGGGATATGATGATAGAGATTGGATTAATCTTTTACAGGATAGGGACCGATGGCGGGCTTATATGAGGGCGGCAATGAACCTGCGGGTTTCTTAAAAACCACTTGTAAGTAAGTAATAGTACATCAGTTATAATATTTCATCTCGGGCCGCGGGTTGGAAACCCCTGCCATAAAGTTCATTATAAAATTGTTTCGTAATATACTACTTTGCACGCTACAATATAATAGTCCATTTTATCATGGTTCCCTGGCGTTAAAAGATGTACTTTTAGAAATGGCTGTCTAAAGCAGTCCTGGGCAAAAGAGGAGAAGTGAAAGGGACGGAGAAACCCCCTCTCATTTTATTTTTACTTAAAACGCCTTGTAAACAAACACACAGCAAAACTCTAAGCATCAGTGGTGGATTTTAGGCGACCAGCGAGAGCCGAAAGTTCGTAAAAGCTATGATAACCGCCTGATACAATCCGTCACTGACTTTCCTGACTGCTTGTACCGCACCAAAATATTACTATCTCAGCCAAGGGAGGTAGTGTGGGGTGGTGTGCAGTGACTCAATCGAGGTAATAGCGCCCAGGACTACTCTAAACTAATAATCTACTAAATACAGAAAGAACTAGTAAGATTTGTATAATTTCCTTATTTGGTAATTTATCGTTTCCTGAAACCGCTTCGAAAATACAACAAAAGAAATCATCTCTTTTGTCCCCTTCTGCTTCCATCTCACTTCTCGATGTATGTGACTCGAAAAAACCTTGTAACAACACTGACATGCTGTAACTTTGTCATATTTTAGCTGAGTTTCTGCTCATACTTTTTCTTTATAACATTCGTGTCACTGCTGCACAGGTTCATAACTTTCTTGTGAATATACCAGTCGTAATGCACTCACCTTGAATATGCTCTCAAGATTATAGCAGTCGTCAAAAGCCTGACACAACACAGAAGCCAGCCTGCGATCTAGATCTCTAATTTTCTTCTGGAAATCAGCGTAGTCCAATTCGAAGGCAGGGTCCTCTGGGTTCAGTGCATCGTAAGTCTTACTTCCGAACACTACCAAATGTTCGCTGAACTCGGCAAACACAGCCACAACTCGGGAGCTCAACACACGACCTTTCAGCCCACCGATCTCCACCTTCTCAAGCTTCATGAACTCCAGGACTGTGTCAAAGAAGCACTGCAAACCAACATACAAAATATCACTACTAGATCACTTCTTTTTAGTTGCTTAGGGGAACGTGGGGCATAATCTACATGTGGGGTATAATGGTGTCGTTATAGAATTCCGTTCGGTAGTTTTTATAGAAATCATCCTTGGTAGTCTAGCGGTTACCATGCTAGCCACTGAATCAGAGGTTCGCCAGTTCAATCCATAACGAGGATGATAAAAATATTTACTGTAGCATGGCTCCCTCCAAGAAAGAAACAAAGCTAAAAGTTCGTGTCGTAAATTTATGTCACGTCTCTGACAGGGCTCCAGTCAAAATTCATAGGTAATTTCTTTTCCCTGTTCAATTCTGATGTTTAATTTGGCACGAAGTTTAGGAAACACCCTTATTATAACATAACAAATAAATCAACCACCTCTATGTAAGGAATCTAGTGTGTAGAAAAGTCTTGTTATATACCTTGATTGTCTCAAGCCGGTCAAGGAAAGCCTGGAAACGCTCGAAAACAATCTTGGGATGGAATGTCCAAAGCGTGGGCTCTCTATCCTTGAAGTACGACGCTAGATTTTCCCTGCACTCGTCGAATGCACTTCTGCAAAATATTACAATAATAATACTAAAATATTTGACCATTATTCAAGTTTTAAATATATAATTTAAGTAAATTATATATTTTTTATTGAGCTATATACCTGTAAATTTGTATTTTAACGCATCTAGAGATCGGGGAAGTATATTAAATTTAGAACTTTTATAGTAGAAATGATTGTGGCTTTTCATATCTTTCATGGGAACGCAAAATCTAACGTTATTTATAAGGGACTTACAGATCATAGTACAGACCCAGATATAAAATTTGGGCCACCTGAATTTTCCAAGTTCCAATTACAACATATTGCACATGCTGTAACATTTAATATAACCACAGTTTTAGCCGAGTCTTTAGCCGAGTCTTGTAACAGAATTCCGGTATTGAAGTTTCAATGTCAAAAATGAGAAGCAAAATAATGAAATGAGTTTTTGACAGTATTAGACCCAACATTCAACAACAACAGCATGACTATATAATAAATCTACATCCTTATGGAAATACAGGGTGGAAGTGAACTAATCTTCTAGATTGAAAGTGATGATAGGATACACTAAAAAGAATAGAAAACCTATATTACGTTTTGTGATTAAATGCACGATAAATTAGAAAATTAAGTTGGAAATTTCAGCAGTGCGAGAACATCGCCGATAACACATACTTCTCGCGATACAGATTTAAGAGGTCAAGGAAATCGGCGTGTCTCACTAGATGAGTATTTTTTGGTACTGTGTTGCAACCAACTAGCATGTGCAGTGGCTTGAATTTAGAGGTTTTTAAAATTAAATTTACACGAAAACAGTCCACACTATTGAAACATGCCAAAGGGGTAAATTATTCTTTATTAATTTTCCTATGGATATGGATAAAAATCACGATCCTACTGGCAATAGTTACCGAATAAGAGGCTGGTTAAACATTTGAGAAAAAACTATGAAATTTCCACCAATACGATATTACAGTTTTTTTGTTACATACAACATGAGCTATTCGTTCTGAAAATCTGCAAGACTATTTCACTTTCACCTTGTATAGCTCACAGTACTGTCAAAGAATACAGTACCTTTGAAACTATCTGTTCTGTTAATTTCATTTTAATTGAAATTATAGTTCAATTTAAGGTAAGTAGTCTTCCTTTGCAAAGTTACAGCATTAGTTTTGGAAACATTTATTTTCATGTCATGCTTTCGAAACAATTTTGTGATTGGGTCAATATAATAATAATAATAATAATAATAATAATAATAATAATAAAAATAATAATAATAATCTCTTTTACCAGTCCCGTTCTCACGCACGTGAAAACTATGCATTGTGTAGAGTCATTCTGGCACTTTGATTACAATAAATTCTGTGCATTTACCTGAATTTAAGTAATATTTCCACAGACTCTTGTACTCTCTGTTTCGCTTCGTCAACATCAGACTGGAAAATGGAAGCTGGGTCCAAGAAACGTTTTGCCTGAAAAGGTATGGACGGTTATATAATTATTATATAGTAATAAATGAGCAAATAAACAATATTTCAAATACTTAAGTCTCGACTATAAAGAGGACATCTCTGATAGCTGTAACACTTAAAATAATCACAGTTTTTTCTTAACTATCATTGGAGTCATTGTGCAGAAATCTATACTAACACAGCAATACGAATATATGTTATGCGCCTTGTACTTTAGCCGAGTCTCTCCAAAAAACTACCTTGAATGAAACGCAATTTCATTATAGATGCTTGCATAGGCATATGATATATTATATGGAATGAATGAATATATAAATACGCAAAAAATACACACATACATACTGTAAGTACAAAAAACAAATAAATACATAAATAAATAAACACACAAATAAACACACGAATTAATGAACACAAATACATAAACACATAGATAGATAAATAAATAAATAAATAAATAAATAAACATATAAATAAATAAATAAATACATACATAAATAAACAAATAAAGGAATAGACGAAGAGACAAATAAATAAATACATAAATACACAAAAAACAAATACATAAACATAAATACATAAATATAAGTAAATAATTAAATAGATAACAAAATAACTAAGAAAAAACCACATACATAACTAAATAACTAAATAAATAACCAAATAACTAAATAAATAACCAAATAACTAAATAAATAACCAAATAACTAAATAAATAACCAAATAACTAAATTAATATGCAAATAACTAAATAAATAACCAAATAACTAAATAAATAACCAAATAACTAAATAAATAACCAAATAACTAAATAAATAACCAAATAACTAAATAAATAACCAAATAACTAAATACATAACCAAATAACTAAATAAATAACCAAATAACTAAATAAATAACCAAATAACTAAATAAATAACCAAATAACTAAATAAATAACCAAATAACTAAATAAATAACCAAATAACTAAATAAATAACCAAATAACTAAATAAATAACCAAATAACTAAATTAATAACCAAATAACTAAATAAATAACCAAATAACTAAATAAATAACCAAATAACTAAATAAATAACCAAATAACTAAATAAATAACCAAATAACTAAATTAATAACCAAATAACTAAATAACCAGTGACACACTTCTACCAGCGTCCATATCACTTCTCGAATAATTTCTGCAGCCCATCTTTGGTCACTTCCCGCAGAGCGCTTGTCGTATGAATTTTTACCTTCTCGGCTGACGCAAACCGCCGCCCCTTTAGTAGGGATTTTATCTTTGGAAATAGGTAGAAATCTGCTGGAGAAAGGTCTGGAGAACATGATTGCTGTGGATGGACAGGTATTTTGTGTTTTGCGAGGAATTCGCTCACCAAGAGCGAGCGATGTGCTGGGGTAATGTCATGATTGTCCTTACCACAAAGTAGGTTTTTCCGTCGAACTGCATTACGAAGATGTCGAAGAACTGCAACATAGTCTCCTTACTGACAATTCGACCCTCAGGAATAAACTCGAAATGTACGAGACCCTGGATATCGAAGGACACTTCAAGCATTACTTTCCCCTTTGATTGGCCGGCACACTGAGACTATACGCCTGGAGATTAGGCTACGTACCACATGGACATGGCAGAGAAGTTGCCTATGGAGCACGGCGTTGCCCATCCGAAGTTCGGGTACTTTCTGACTCTACTGGTATTATATACATCCATAAATAGATAAGTAAACCATTATTAATTCATAGTGTTCTGCCCAAGGGCAGGTCTTTCACTGCAAACCCAGTCTTTTATATTTTCTGCCTTCCTCAGTCTCCTCGTATGATCCATATATTTTAATGTCATCTATCATCTGGACAATACATAAATAACTACAAATTAAAACGGTAAAAAATGAAAAATAAAAGATAAAAATAAAAAAGTAAAAATGAAAAGTGAAAAATACGTAAATAAAAATAAATAATAAAAACTAAATTTAAAAAAAAAATATTCGTCAATAATACAACACAAAGTAGGCCTACTATACATTTTAATCTATTTTACTTTCAATCATATTGACAATCTTTACATAAGAACCAATTTCTTGAAAATCTAAATCTATACTAATAATAAATCTGTAGCCGAAATTTTTCTGGTAATTTTCGATTTTCCGAAAATAATTGGTCCTAACATATATAATTAACCACCCTGAAACGGAAAATCGCATTTTTGAAATTTTTGTTTGTATGTCTGTCTGTATGTTTGTTACCTTTTCACGCGATAATGGCTGAACCGATTTATATGAAAATGGGAATATAAATTAAGTTCGTTGTAACTTAGATTTTAGGCTATATGACATTCAAAATACTTTATTTGAAAAGGGGGGGTTATAAGAGGGCCTGAATTAAATAAATCGAAATATCTCGCTTATTATTGATTTTTCTGAAAAATGTTACATATCAAAAGTTTCTTTAAAAATGATTTCCGATAAGTTTTATTCTTTACAAAATTTTGACAGCACTGATATTTAATGAGATAAATGAGTTTTAAAACTAAAATAACGCCATCTAAGACGGTGCAATGAATTAAGAACAAATGACTTCATCTATAAGGGCCCTTGGACAACAACAATCGAAACAGGGGCCTTGGACATCAACAATCGAAAGCTATTAAACTTAGCCTACAGAGAATGTTTCTGTGTTTGTATGAAGTAATGTCAGAAGCTAAATTAACCGATCTGTATAATTAATTATTAATTCACCATTGGAAAGTGTAGTTTCTCTAGATGGATATAATGCTATAATGTTATTACAGTAACGTCTGAGTAAATCGAGGACAGGTAAGATTAAAATAGCTTCTTAAGCACAGAAAATTTGATAGGCTATTTTGTACATTCGTTTTCTGTATTTCTTAAAACAATATTTATGTACACTCATTTTAATCTCAGAGAATTAACGAACAACGAGAGTGTATTGATTTAGTATGCAGTAATAGTACGTTAGCTTAGCAATCTATTATTTTATAGTTCAAATTTTAACTATGCTCAATTGAATCGTCTTACAATACATAAAATATATATGCAATAAATGCAATGGAAAAAATTGGGTAATGAGCGAAGCAGATTATCTTGCGTTGTTGTAAAAGTTGTTCCCTGGATCAAACGTACTATTTTAATTATGTAATTACTTTATATTTATTTCTAACAGGTGCAGCGGAGCGCACGGGTACGGCTAGTAAATAAATAAAAGCTAATAGAGAACGTAAACGTTACTGTTTGATGGTTCCTTTGTAAAAATTGTAAGATTGCATGTAGATCTAACTACAAGTAAAATTCATGCTCGAAATGAAGACTATAATCGCACGTCCGAATTGCGTTAAGTTGTAGCTACCTGTTTTATTAGTAGGTTGCAGATCTGCTTCAGCAGCACAATGATCTTGGCGGAGCTGCAGTAGTATCGGCTGTGAGCCCACACCAGACACACGACGTGCATGAGTGGCTGGAAGCAGGGCGAAATCTCCGCGAAGTCCGTTTCCTCCAGAGCCTGAAAGTGCTTCAGAAGCGGCTTCAGGTACAGAACAATGTCCTTCGCTTCTGCCAAAGCTGTAATTTTAAAGTAAATCTGTGTTAGTCTGGTGATTACTATTGAAATTTCTACTGTTACAATCAACATACACGAACCATTATCGTAAATCATTTTCATGACTGGCTATGCTTTCTCCACATAGCCAGTACACGACCAACATCCACAGAAAGCACCTCTACAGCAACGTAACATGAGCAACAACAGTAAAACGCCCACCATCTAATTAACTATAAACAATCAAACCCAATATATCGGCGTAAAGAACAACACCAAGATCTGCAAAGCATAGGCAGTCATGACAGGCTAGGAATCATATACTATAATATGGAAATATGAATAACTTGTAACAAAACATTGTAATTTGCAATTCCTCACATGCATAGCATAACATGGAAGGGGGTTAGCTCATCTTTTATTTTATATTTTAACCTCATTTTTAGCCTTCTATCACTACATCGTTTATAATATTGTCCTCATGTGATGACTTGCAAAAATAGTATAAGTATATTTTAAATGTTGACATTTGGGGTATCCACAATGGAACATTAGAAAGCCAATTCATATAATTTTAATTAGATTTCATCCCCATATGATAATAAATATGTATTGTATATGTAGATTGTGTAGATAATACTGAGAACATTAATATTGTAAAATGACAGTTTGTATCTGATGATGTTGACAGGCTCAACGAAAACGTTCATACATCATATAATTTATTATGTAAAGGTTAACACCTAGTAACATTATATAAAATAGTAAAGTCAACGACTGAAAATAAACCTTCAACATACTTATAGACTTTTCTGAAAATCACGCAAAATGAATTGCAAAAAAAAAAAAAAAAAAAAAAAAAAAAAAAAAATGGTCTGCGGAAAATATATATAAAATATATGAATTTATATGTATAAGACTAACGCGGAAATGACCCTGACAATGAAGGAAGCCGTGACTTCGATGCAACAATGGGTTATTAGATATAAATTAATATTCATAAAATAATATTCATTGCTACAGACCCATAATACATTTAAATATTACAGATTTTTCGGGTCAGTTTTATTTTGTCCACTCTGTACTTGTTCATATTCATGTTCGTAATAATAATATTTACAATAAAACACTAAAGGAATTCCCAATTTCTAGTGCAAGAAATATTTGAGCCGTTCAGAGCAGAAGTGGTGTAAGTCAAGAATGAGTAATGAGGGTTAAAGTAAACATTCTGTAATATACAGCGCAAAGTAGCAATTAATATTCAATTTATTTAAACTCTTAGTAGTCTGTGAATAGCAAGGAGGACATATTAATTGCTACTTTGCCCTGTATGTTACAGAATTTTTGTTTTAAACCTCATTACCCAATTTTGACTTACACCACTTTTGCTCTGAACGGTTCATTTATTACCTATCTTATCAATTATTTTACATCACTCATTTTCAAAGTACTATTGAGGAAATCTATGAAAGGTTTGTTTAGTTGATTTATGGCTTTTTTTAGTTTTTTCATTTCAACAATGAATTTCATCATTTTCAACCTCAAAGTGCTATCGTACTGCAATCAAATGCATGAATTCACCTCTGAACACCTCGCTCTCAGATGACAGTCACTAGCGTTTATAATAATAACTTACTTACTTACTTACTTACTTACTGGCTTTTAAGGAACCCGAAGGTTCATTGCCACCCTCACATAAGCCCGCCATCGGTCCCTATCCTGTGCAAGATTAATCCAGTCTCTATCATCATATCCCACCTCCCTCAAATCCATTTTAATATTATCCTCCCATCTACGTCTCGGCCTCCCTAAAGGTCTTTTTCCCTCCGGTCTCCCAACTAACACTCTATATGCATTTCTGGATTCGCCCATACGTGCTACATGCCCTGCCCATCTCAAACGTCTGGATTTAATGTTCCTAATTATGTCAGGTGAAGAATACAATGCGTACAGTTCTGCGTTGTGTAACTTTCTCCATTCTCCTGTAACTTCATCCCGCTTAGCCCCAAATATTTTCCTAAGCACCTTATTCTCAAACTCTCTTAATCTCTGTTCCTCTCTCAAAGTGAGAGTCCAAGTTTCACAACCATACAGAACAACCGGTATTATAACTGTTTTTATAAATTCTAACTTTCAGATTTTTTGGCAACAGACTGGATGATAAAAACTTCTCAACCGAATAATAACAGGCATTTCCCAGATTTATTCTGTGTTTTTTTCCTCCCGAGTGTCATTTATATTTGTTACTGTTGCTCCAAGATATTTGAATTTTTCCACCTCTTCGAAGGATAAATCTCCAATTTTTATATTTCCATTTCGTACAATATTCTGGTCACGAGACATAATCATAAATAATAATAATAATAATAATAATAATAATAATAATAATAATAATAATAATAGATATGTTGTGAACAACTGAGAGAGGAACATAGGTTCAGGGTGTTTGAGAATAAGGTGCTTAGGAAAATATTTGGGGCTAAGCGGGATGAAGTTACAGGAGAATGGAGAAAGTTACACAACACAGAACTGCACGCATTGTATTCTTCACCTGACATAATTAGGAACATTAAATCCAGACGTTTGAGATGGGCAGGGCATGTAGCACGTATGGGCGAATCCAGAAATGCATATAGAGTGTTAGTTGGGAGACCGGAGGGAAAAAGACCTTTAGGGAGGCCGAGACATAGATGGGAGGATAATATTAAAATGGATTTGAGGGAGGTGGGGTATGATGATAGAGACTGGATTAATCTTGCACAGGATAGGGACCGCTGGCGGGCTTATGTGAGGGCGGCAATGAACCTTCGGGTTCCTTAAAAGCCATTTGTAAGTAAGTAAGTAAGTTGTGAACATTTCAATTGCTCTAGTTGCCTAGAACTCGTTTACACTAAACGTTTGTCCCTAACTACGTATATGGGAAGAAGGTTGAAACATCCGAGATTTAGTTATGATTCTAGTAAAGAGATTTCAAAAATTCCAGAATTTAGTCAAACGGAGTCTTGTTAAAATATCGAACTGCTTATTCAATATTAATAAAATTACATTATATTTACGGCACACATTTAAATATTTAACTAATTCCAGTTCACTTAACGTAATGTTAAATGAAACTCCATTTACAGACCTGCCACTACATTCTGGAACTGCGTCCTGAAGCACGGATAATAAGCGCTGTCTGTCTTCTCCAGTATAACGGCCATTTTCCTGACGCGTTCGTCGCGAAGTTGGTTGTAAATGTACTCCAGGTTACTCAGTCTGGAATTCCAGAAGTTTACCTCTGAAACAGATATAACCAAAGACACAAATTAAGTAATCACATTACAGCGAAATAATAACAATGAATTTTACCGTTCTGTGCTCGCTGTTATACGATCTTTAACTCCAGAATAAATTTAAAAAAGATTTATGGACAAAAACAGAAATTCAGTAAGTAAGCGCTGTATTCTGTCACAGATCTGGTTTTTTGACGTGCATACGTCTTTAAAATCAGTATTTTCTATGAAAAGTTGGACAAACAAAAGAAAAAAAACCTTCTTTAAATCAGAAAGGGAAAGGCGTCATCCTCTATAAAGAGTTCACTCCCGCCAATAAATGGATTCGACAACCTATTCGCCTCACTAGCAGTGAATGGAGATAAGCTCTTAAAATGACAGCTAATTTTTGTCCGCTGCGTGCTATACCGGGAAGGTCCCGAGACGGAAACCACTGTCGTCGTTGCGTCAGTGAGATTGAAACTCTTGGCCACGTTTTGGGTGCCTATCCTTTCAGCGAGACACTGCGGAACTCTAGACATCACAGAATAAGGTCCATGATTGCCGAAGCCTTGAGGAAGAAAGGTCACACTGTGCACGAAGAAGTCCATGGCATCTCTCAAGAGGGATCCTGTCGGCGAATTGACATGCTTGCCATTCCACCACGCTCTACATCCGCCTACATTATCGACCCGACAGTCAGGTTCGAGGTACAGGAACAACAGCCCGCTGAAGTCCACGCAGAAAAATGCAGAATTTATGAGCCCACAGTTCCATTCTATTTGGAGAAATATCACCTCACCTCCATTGAAGTAGTTGGACTAATGGTTGGCGCTAGGGGCAGAATACCTCGCCTCTTTGTCAGTTTCTGCAAGAAGTTCCAGCTGAACAACGACTTCATTCGTGATGTTTCCCTTGCCGCTATCAGAGGATCACTTGCCATTTTAAAATACCATCTGTACTTTGTTTCCTAAAAAGGGAGAATTTTGCTCGAATATCTAATCTGTTTGTTTACTATGTTTAGGCCTGTTATATGCATGCTATTATCTTTCCTGTACTTAATTTTCCCTTTTGTTCGTTCCCCTCATTTCTCTTTTGTGGTCTGTTTTTGTTTTCACTCAATACGTTTATTATGCTTTGTCCAATGAGGCAGTCCCGTCATTGGGAAGCTGAAAGAGTGTCTTTCAATGTGTATCTCTAAAAGTATAATCGATAGTCAAAATGTGAACACTGAATTCAACAACCGAAGGATAGAAGCAACTATAAGGGGAACAACTTACAAAACTCCGTTGGTCTGCGCATGCGTCAATCTTAAAGAGTAACAATATAATATGCACCTCCTCCTTCCTAATTGTCAACCAATAACGGCAGAAGGCGTTACTCACATAGATTTTCAATGAAGTAGAATATTTTCGCATTTTTATATCGTTGAAACAAGTGTTTGGACAAGCATAGTGACTATGTTGTAAAGCAGTCATGTCAATTGATGCCCACAGGAGCAAGCGCGCGCTTTAGAGCCCAGGAGAGCCTGAGCGCTTTACAGCGGAAAGGAAAGAGACAGACGAAAGAGATAGTATATGCCGCTTGGTCGAGCTATATTCAAGGATGGACAGCACTGATTCAATAGATAAAGGGAAGAGAACTTATTAAAACTGTATCCTTGGTAATTTTTAGATTTGCCTGAGAAGTATAAGTGCATTATAAGAATGTAAGTTTTAATTTTAATGCTCATTTTTTACAAGTTTGGCTTTTTTGTTCAAAAGAAATATTTTCTCAACTTCAATTTACAGAAAAGGGAAATTTTCAGATATAGGCCTATTTATTTAGTAGCCTTACAGAATGTTTTCATAAATCTAATATGCCGTATATACGTATTACTGAAGATAGTGTATTGAAAATTTTGAAAATATTCGCATGGAAATTGTTTGTAAGGAAATGAATTAACAAAGCAACTACTGTTACATCATAAGCAAAAGATACGTGCCCATGTGTTGTAAAAATGTCAGCTCTATAGCTTCAGCAGATTTCGAAAAAATAATTTATTATTCTGATGATAGGAAGTTGCTCACCAATATCACCTTAAAAGCATAATGCGATAAGAGTTTTGTTAAGGAATATTAGTTACACTTAAAACAGATACAGTACCTAGGTAACTTTGCCTTGTACTGTAATATTGTTTTGATTAGTTTATTGATTACTTTTGTAAGGCTAAAGGTGCCATCAATATCAATTCCAACTTATGTCATACTCAATCTCTTTTTTTCGGATATCACTTTTTTTTATAAATGATGTGTTTCATCCACTTAATACAATATAATATTATACTACTATGAAATTTAAGTGAATATTCCTTCTGAACTCTCTATTATGTTATTAAGATTTAAAACACAACTGCAATATTAAGAAATCAGTGTTAGTACTTTTGTTTTACAGACAATATAGATAATATTAAACAGAAAGAAGCCAAATAAAAATAACGACATAAAATTTCACGTTCCGTTTGAAGTTTGTGCACCACTGTTTTCTTAATCCAACAGGCTGCTTATTCATATACACAACCCTTCCTCTTTCCATACTTAGCGCTTGCTGCCCGCGCACGACGTCAAGGTCAGAAAAATGCGCTTGCTTTGACATCACTGCTATATATGAATATAAGGAACACAATACAGTGAAAAACAAATTATTCGTGTTAAGAATTGATAAAATCGTCGTCCTAAAAAGCAAAGGAAGAGTCTATGGGCAACCACGACTTTTCTTTGTTGAAAGTTAAGCGGGACAGGTAATACTCGTCATCAATAATAAATTACGATATTGGAAGTTTTTTTTTTATATTTTCCATATCTTGAATTTTCGACAAAACGAAGTATTTTCACATTCCGGAAGCACTTCGAGATATCGAGGTTCCACTACACCAAGATACGCGGGCACACGCGAGGAAGCATGCGTACACACGCACGCGAGCACAAAACACGCACATGCGTCTTACCTGCATTCGGAGTCGGATTTTGGCCACCAGCAAAAGCCTGGGTCGATTCTTCGGTAAGAACGTCATTGATTTGCGTCGCCCACTTTATGACAACTCCTTCAATTGCACTCTTCAGGTACAGGTCCACCACTTCACCCCCACTGAAAAAATAGATACATTTGCATACAGTGAACCCTGTATTAAACGACCACCGATAGTTCCATGTAAAATTGGTCTTTTAAAGGGGTTGTTGCTTAATAGATGGGACTTTTTTTTACACAAATTATGAGTTGAACTGTTTAGCAACATATAAAATAAAATATTTTGAAATGTGCTGTTAAAATCTAAATGTAAAATGTGAATCATATTACTTTGTTGTTCTAAGAAATATTTTGTCAATTAACTGTTTACGTATAATTTATTTAGCATTATTTCAATCTATATTTATGTATGGTATTATAGGTTGGGGTGGAACTTATAAATCCAACCTTTATCCGTTAATTTTACTACAGAAAAAAGTATTAAACATTTGTTTAAAAAAACAGAAAGATTGCTCAACTGAATTGTTGTTTAAACATTTCAAAGTTTTCGACATTAAACAAATTTATTATTTTATTTTATTAAAATATTTTCACAGAAATGTTAGTAACTTTGAAAGGTATATACATAAACATAGAACTAAAAATATGAATTCTCTGCGATTGTCTGAACCTAAATGTAAAATCAATGCAGCTTTTTATCATAGCATTAGTCAAGGTCCCAGATTATTAAACAAATTTTATTCTAATATTCTTTTAACCACGAATCCTCTCCAAATTAATAAAAATACGAAAAAAAAATTTGTATTGGATTTATAGTTTGGGTATAAACATATTAAACACTATTTAATCTGTATTCACTCTCAATTTTAATTTTATTTTTGTTTGTATTGGAATCCCCTCCTGAGCACGAGTCTTACTCATTCAGGAGTGGGCTAGTTTATCTTTCATTGTATTAACTTGTATTCATTTCATACTTACTAGCAGTAAAATAAATAATTAAATATTTAAATTAACGAACGAACAAACAAACAAATAACCGAACGAATAAATAAATAAATAAATAAATAAATAAATAAATAAATAAATAAAGAAATAAAATTGTAAACGTTGTCTACAGAATTATATTTACAATTTTATCCTGTAACTCGTTACTTCGGCTTAAAATGTCTTAAATTGAAGTCTGCGTCATTTTGTTACATTTTTTTACAATTTCATCCTCTAAACTATACATTAAGATATTAAGAAATCCATATATATGTTCTCCAATCGCACAGTCGGTCAATGGAATTCTACTGGTTATGATATTTTTCTTCGATTTTAAAACCGCATTAATTTAAGTCTTGAAATTTAAATTTTTCAGTTAATTTTCTTTCAAGTAAACAACTTTCACTTTCATTAATCACTTTGACTCGATCCTCCAACAATAATACACTTCTAATTTTTCTGAACATGTTTTAACTCTTAACAGCTTTATACAATTCCACAATAAATAAAACTGTTAAACACGGGAACAAATCATACAAGTAATACGCTGTGGATTAACGGTTAGCATTTTCGACCGTGGAACGAGCGGGTCCGGGTTTAAATCCTGGTTGGAAGAAGTTACCTTCTTGAGGTTTTACCGGGGATTTTCCTCAACCCATTAAGAGCAAATGCTAGGTAACTTTCGACGCTGGATTCTGGACTCACTTCGCTGGCATTATCACCTTCGTCTCATTCAGACGCTAAATAACCATCGTAGTCAATAAAGCGTCGTAAAATAAATCAACATAAGAAGCTCTTCCTCGCTAGAAATTTGACATTCAGCACTAATAGTTAACAACGTTGTCAAATTTGGTTTAAACCTTGGAGGATAAAGTACAGAAATCTTATCAACAGGGGCAGGTATTTATGGAAATTAATTTTATCATTCGTGTTTTTTAATATTGGAGTCGGCGGAGATTGTTGGAGATTAATGGAAATTTTGGAAAAGATAATTATTTTGGAATTGGAGTATTAACTCAGTATGAATATTACTTTCCAAATAATTAACATTAAAGGTTCGTTGGATTCTGGTAAAGGTGCGGTATGGCCAATAGACAATATTTGTTGGATTGAGACTGTATTTAACACACATTCATAAAAAATTAAAAATACTGCAGCTCTCAAATTAACACTTTCAAATTATTAGTGAAATGTTGAATTCTCCGTCTTTTGAGTTCACTAATGTAATCAGAACACCTGGAATACCATGTAATGTAGCCTACTTGGATATATAACAAATTCAAGTGAAAAAACTCAGAATATGAAATTCGCTATAAGACTACGCAATAGTAATAATGCGCGAATGTGTTCATATTTCGCTATTAGAACTAACTCTATTTCGCGATTTGTGGCGATTGTTTTATCCCCATATTATTAGTCAGAATCACTTAATTCGTAAAGATTAGTAAAAATATACTGTATATCTACTATGTCGTTATTTTCGCAATCTCCAAAAATTCCTGGGCCTGCTTATCAAGTTCTTAGAATTTATTTAATGCATTAAACCACTGCTTTGAAAAATTATAAATATATACATTAATTTTAAAATCTGGTATCTTAAGAGTATATGTACGTGAACGACCGCAAATAATATCATAAAATACAGGTTCTAAATTTCTAAAATTTTATAAGAAAATGAACTCACAATTGGACAAAAATTACAAGGTACCACAACAAGACTTATTAGAACTTAAATATCTGATAAAAGTATAAAACAGATTACTAATAATATTTTTAAGAATTCACTTTTTACTTTAAATTATATTTTCCAAAATTTGAAAATTTTCACACATATTACTTCATAACTCCACAACTATTATAGATAGAATTCTGAAATTTTGTACACTGATTTAACATGCATTTATGCAAAAGGTAGACTACAATAATGACCATTTCTTTGAAAATAGAAAAATTAGGTCACAAAACATTATGTAAATTGTAAAATATTTTATATAGGCTAGGACAAATAAAAATTAATTGTATTAAAATAAACAACTCTACATGTCTGAGAGTAGTCTACTTTTCAGAAATAAGTGTTTATTACATGCAGGAAAAATATTAAAGATGTCAGAGAGACCATAACAATGTTATGGTTACCAAATAATGTAACTGCAGTCTTTTTGTATTTTTTTTTTATACTCTGATAAAACTGGTTTGAAAAATATTATTACTAACCTTTTTTTTACACTTTTGTCAGATATTTAAGTTCTAATAAGTCTTGTTGTGTTATCTTGTAATTCTTGTCCAATTGTGAGTTCATTTTCTTATAAAATTTTAGAAATTTAAAACCTGCATTTTCTGATACTTGTGGTCGTTCACATACATACACCCTTAAAAGGGTAAAAGTAAGAAAGTTACTATTCATTGGCTGGTCGGTGGTCGAGGAGATAGGTGGTCCTTAAACAGAGCTATAAATTAATTTATTTTAAAGGTTTTTATATCGGCTGTAAGCAACATCGTTGTCTAAGAAGGGTGGTCTCTTAATAGGAGTGGTTTTTCAGAGAGGTTTACACTATGTTCCCGATTTTTTTTTTCACCACTGACTGCTACATTCGCTTTTAATTTCAACAGTCTCTCGAAACTATACACTGGGTTGGAAATCTATGTTATTTGTGTATAGTTCGTACCTTTCTATGAGTTTCCGTTCTGCGTCGTGCACCCTCTCGACTCCAACAGGCATCGGCAGCACCGTCTGCCCACTGACCTGCCCCTTCACTTGGTACACCGTGCTCTTCAGGCTGTGTACGTGCTTCTGTATGTCTTGAGCCACAACGGGCGGCCATTTTTTGTGATTAGCTGGATTTGAGAGCAGCGGAACAAACACCTGTAAAGAACGCAAACATGTTTATCTCGGTGTAGTCAATTCCCTTGTACCCTCATGCTGAGAAATGGCTGGAAAATGTAAACAGATCACTTGTGATTCAAGCCTTTTCAGGTCAAAACAGTCAAAATATCAAGTTTAAACTCGGGAAATAATGCGAAATTTTATGTAAGTTATAGGCCTACGAGAAATTTTGTTTTATCACGAAAGCTGGAAACCCGTATTTCAGTCAATCCTTCGTTTACGAAAGCTAGACGTCAGCAGATGCAAGTCATTTTAAGGGGTTGGGTATTGATTACAGCAGTAAAATTTTTGGAAATATTTAACATTTTTTTCTCCATTATTGTATCTTGTAATAATAATAATAATAATAATAATAATAATAATAATAATAATAATAATAATAATAATAATCCATGGCGCTACAGCCCACGAAGGGCCAAGACCGACCAGCCGGCTGCTTGCCTCACGGCCACATGCCGAAGCAGAGGTGGACGATCATCCAACAAGAATGGAGGTATCGTGTGGTTAGCACGATGAGCCCCCAAGCCATTATAGCTGGTTTGCGAAACCGGAGTTCGCTACGTATCGTAGCTCCCCAAGTGCATCACGATGTTGGGTGGGCACCGGTCCCATGCACTGGCCAAACTTTCATGAAAAAATTTCTTCCCCCTAGAGGACTCGAACCAGCGCGCATTCCGTAACGCGAGTCCCAGGCAGGATGTCCTAGACCACGACGACACGGCGCGGGACACTATCTTGTACAATAATGAAAATTGGTATGTATAAAACACTGTTCTTCTGCTATATGAGAAATATATTTCTAAGATTTTTAAAAATTTTTTTTTTTTTTTTTCAAAATTCAAAATGATGACAGTTTACTGTGCAGTGATGAAGTGTTTCCCTCATAACTCAAACTTGTTAACTTTTTCATGTTCTCTCTTTCTTATTTTATTGTTGAAACTCATGTTTACAATATCGTGCTCTTTCAACTATTTATTTGTTATTTTATTGGGTTATTTTACGACGTTGTATCAACATCTAGGTTATTTAGAGTCTGAATGAAATGAAGGTGATAATGCCAATGCAATGAGTCCGGGATCCAGCACCGAAAGTTACCCAGCATTTGCTCGTATTGGGTTAAGGGAAAACCCCGGAAAAAAACTCAACCAGGTAACTAACCCCGACCGGGATTCGAATCCGAGCCACCTCGTTTCGCGGCCAGACGCGCTGATCGTTACTCTACGGGTGTGGACTCTTCTAACTACATTCCTTATTAAATAATATTTTTTTCATTTTGTGTTAGAAGAAAATACTGATATTTAATCATTTTTAAATTAATTTATTCTTTATCAGACAATCTATCAAACTTAGAAAAGTGATCTTGCATCATATTGTAGATATGACACGCATAAATACAAACAAAATACATGCAGAACACATCACAAATGCCAACCACACCTACAGAGACATCAACACAGACATGGAAATACTGCACATCCAACCAAAAAGCCAGAAACTCAACACACTAGAACAATATGAAATATACAGACACACGAAAACACACCCCAACGATATTCTCAACACACAACTCAATTTCATAACACATCCACTCTTTGACTCTACACTACGAACGTACCCAAACAGGAAACAAGAGGCGCCAAGACCAACAAAGACCAGTTCCGAAGATGACCGAAAATAGGTCGAAACATGTTAACAAGGTACGTTAAAATTTAACACAAGAAAGTTCTTATCATACATATTCCGAAGTGATACAGTGTTAAAAGTTGTGTAATCAAGATGTATAAGCAAAAAATGTCATCACAAAATGTTGGGTACTTCTTGAGTTATGAGGGAAACGCTTCATCACTGCACAGTGAACTGAATTTAAAAAAAAAAAATGTAAATAATTTTTTAATCGTAAAAATATTTTTTCTTGTAGCAGAAGGACAGTGTTTTACACATACTAATTTTCATTATTTTACAAAATACAGTAATAGAGGAAAAACATGTTCAATATTTCCAAAATTTTACTGCTGTAAGCTGTACCTAACCCCTTAATATCTGTAATATTAGCCTCTCTGTCAGAAGGTAAAAATGATCGTATACTGCGTGTTCAGTTCAAAGTGTGTCATGGCTCGCTGTATGTCGTCATGTGGCTAGCCGATGAGCCTAGAGAATTCAATCTTCCTACACTTCCACAGAGGCGCATTACCTATGTGCCAGAGAAGTTGCCTAGCAAGTACGGCGTTCATTCTGAAGAGTACTTAATGATACGTACGGTAACCCCTGTAATGGCAGGAATGTGAACTGTTTGGAAACATGTACTGAGGTGAGTTTTTTCTTACTGTCGGGATATGTGGAAAGGGTTAAGACGATTACTTACGTAATTGTTGACATTAACTTGGACGGTCAACATGGACACGGAACATTTGATTTGTGTTGTGGAATGTTGCGGTACGCAACCGATGATAAATACCTTGCGTACGACTTGCCCGCGCAAAACAGTTCCAAAGAGGTTATTGTAGCACACAGACTTTACAGACCGCCATCTGTTGCTACGACGTTCAAGTTATACCGTACACGTTCTCAAGTTCAGATTGAACGCCTTGATTAATAGGCAACTTCTCTGACATAAAAGCTGATACTCGCTTCAAATCGCGGACTCACAACAGTGACGTCATGACACACTTTGAAATGAACACCCAGTATAAAATGGCACCGAATAATTCCTTCGTAGAGTTTTTTTTATATAAATAAGAAAGCGGTGCCATTTCATTTGCAGTTAGCAAGATTTGAACCAACTTTCAATACATAACAAATTACGGAAACAAAAGACTGTCTGGTAATATTTACTTCGTCCACCAGAGCAGCGAGCTGTTCGATAGGCTTAACGGCCATATCCCCCAGAATAATGTGCTGTGAGATGCCATCTTTTGGCACCGGTCCACGTTGCCGCTTGATGAAGTACACGGCCTTGCTTTTCAGGCTGATTGGGAAGCTGCTGGCAGCCAGAAGTTGAGCTGCGTTGTTTTGGAGCACAATGAGAATCTGAAACAACATTGTCATAAAATATCGTAACTTTTCACAGAAGCCATAACTAAACCAAATTTATATAACTGAAAGTGTTATTTGAGAAACGCCACATGTTCATAAATCAGCTGTATTCAAATTGGCATTAATTCTGTACAATATGTCTACTTATTTTGAAAGAGTAAAGAAATTTTATGGTCAACTATACCCCAATGGAAAAATAATATTTTGATGTTACGAAGAAGAGGGCGTCGAAGGAGGAGTAAATGGATTAATCGAATATTAGGCCTTAATTACTTATTTATGACTTTTAGAGAACCCGGAGTTTCATTGCCGCCTTCACGTAAGTCCGCCATCGGTCCCTATCTTGAGCAAGATTAATCCAGTCTCTATCGTCATATCTCATCTCCCTCGAATCCATTTTAATATTATTCTCCCATCTACGTCTCGGCCTCCCCAAAGCTCCCCAATCAACACATTACAGTATATGTATTTCTGGTTTCGCCCATACATTCTACATGCCCTGCCCATCTCAAACGTCTCGATTTAATGTTCCGAATTATGTCAGGTGAAGAATACAATGCGTGCAGTTCTGCGTTGTGTAACTTTCTCCATTCTCCTGTAACTTCATCCCTCTTAGTCCCAAATATTTTTCTAAGCACCTATTCTCAAACACCCTTAACCTATGTTCCTCTCTCAAAGTGAGAGTCCAAGTTTCACAACCATAAAGAACAACCGGTACCGTATATAAATGTTATATAAATTCTAACTTTCAGATTTTTTGACAGCAGACTAGATGATAAAAGCTTCTCAACCGAATAATAACAGGCATTTCCCATATTTATTCTGCGTTTAATTTCCTTCCGAGTATCATTTACATTTGTTGCTGTTGCTCCAAGATATTTGAATTTTTCTACCTCTTCGAAGGATAAATCTCCAATTTTATAGTTCCATTTCGTACAATATTCTCGTCACGAGACATAATCATATAATTTGACTTTTCGGAATTTACTTCCAAACCTTTCTCTTTAATTGCTTGAAGTAAAATTCCCATGTTTTCCCTAATAGTTCTCTCCTGACATATTCACGTCTTCCGCATAGACAAGCAGCTGATGTAACCCGTTCAATTCCAAACACATTCTGTTATCCTGGACTTTCCTAATGGCATATTCTAGAGGAAAGTTAAAAAGTAAAGGTGATAGTAAATATAGGGCCTGTCTGAAAAAAGTATTTTGATATTCCCATCACCATTTAGATGACTTGAAGGATAATGTCATCCGGTTGAATTACTTTAGCAAGAAGAAAGAAACATTTCATTAAATTGTGGACAATATAAAGTCAAAATTGGCCAGAGCATATCACCAGAAAAGTGACGTTGAGGTAGTTAATACGCACATAAAGTACTTTTTGTTGTTTAGTCAACTATCCTAAGACAGGTTAGAACCTCATACCTGACACCAATAAGGCATCGCTCATGAGAACTATGGAGTAGGTTGGTCAGTTTGTTTTCCGCTCCATTGCATATATCGCTGAGTAGTAGCACATTTCGCTGATATAAAATAGAACCCAAGAAATTTTTATTAAATTTCCATTGAACGAATTAACATTGATTGTTACTCTTGAAAAACAATTCGGTGAGTATCGATATATATATTATGGTTGTTTATTACGAACACTCCTTGAAAATGGAGCATCAATATTCTTCATTTGACTCAGAATGTCGGTTTTCACGGCGGGCTAGATAAAGGATTCTTCAGGCTAAGAAGCCGTGGTCTACTGACAGTGTTGCAGTTTTTAAACTTATTTTTCATTTAATTTATTGTATTCCATAGATCTCACATCAGCATTGAAGCTTTAAGATGTGAAACAAATCAAGAGATACACAATTTATTCTTGGCGAGATGAGATATGGCATATTTATTTACTATAGTTCCTACAAATTCCTATACACGTTTTCATACTTGAACGAGAAAGTATTTTGTTTCTAAACAAATGAAAACCTGTGAGCGCTTATTGTCCAATGCCTGTGACCTAAAATCCATCCACACCATTCTAACCTGATGCCGATTTCTGGTACGGTTGAATTAATACCCTTGCTTCTCTCTGATTCTTTTTGTGGAATTAGGTACACTAAAGTTATGGCAGGTTTCATTATAGAACATTTTCAATATACCAATGAAGACACGTATAATTTTTGAAGACCGCGACAATGTTGTGAATATTCAACTACATTATTGCGACCAAAATTTACGCCATTTCGTGAAATTCGCGAGATACGTTGTGCATGCAAGGACGATTAGAGCATTCAATAAACTAAAGAGCTATTTTTACATTGTCATACATTCATAAACAATTATATACCCTGCTGTAAACACAACAACTACAATCCGGTGTGGTCTAGTGGCTAGGATACCTGGCTCTCACCCAGGAGGCCCGGGTTCGATTCCCGGTACCGGAATATTTTATACACCATAATACATTCTATCAAACAGCATGTAGTATATTTTTAAAATAAATAACACTCAAGTATGTTTAGTTGCTAGGTATATGTAGTTTTCATCCAGGAAACAGAAGATCGATTTCTCGTGCGGGAATGAATTATACAGTGTGTCCCAAAAGTCTCCATACACAGGAAATATCAGTTCATAATAGAAATGTTACATAATGTGATTAATATAACGGCTTTCAAGAGTCAGATACAGGTCGGTGAATGTGTTCTAATCTGTTCCGATGCAAAAGCTGTAACATGTCCTTCGTCACACGACAGGTTTTGACGATAAGGGCTTGCAGATGAAGGGTATTGGGGAAAATATAAAAAAATGTCAATTTTAGTGATTATTTTATACAGCGCATTCTATAGGTGGCAACTGGGACTACAGAACTGTCCAATCACAGAAGAAAAAAAAAAAGTTAAAGTGGAAATGTTCGTGTAAGATAACTTTGGATATTTGGTTCACTGATTAAAAACCCAAGTATGTTCAGGTGTTAAAACTTGGTTTTCTCGTTAATGATGTCGTAACATTTCCTCTTTTCTCTCGACACCTTTCAGATGTTGAGAATCCCGAATTTTCTCCTGGAAGACCTACGACTTAAGATGACCCAAAAGGTAAAAATCAAGATGTGTGAGATCTGGAGAGCGGGTTGGCCGCATTGAGCACACACTGTGACATTTTTATTTTGAACTTACATATGCATGAAGACTTAAGGGACACCCTGTACATTGCAATACATTCATAAACAATTTATATAACACTGCTGTAATTACAACACTCACTCCGGTATGGTCTAGTAGCTAGGATACCTGGCTCTCACCCAGGAGGCTCGGGTTCGATTCCCGTACTGGAATATTTTATACACCGCAATATATTTCATCAAATCGAATGTAGTATATTTTTTTTAATAAATGACACTCAAATATTTTTTGTGGCTAGATAGGCCTATATGTAGTTTTCATTCAGGAAACGGATGTTCAATTTCAGTACCGGAGTATATTATACTCTGCAATATATCCATCAACAATTATATACCCTGCTGTAAAAACAACAATCATAATCCGGTATGGTCTAGTGGCTAGGATACCTGGCTCTCACCCAGGAGGCTCGGGTTCGATTCCCGATAAAGGAATATTTTATACACAGAAATAAATTCCATCAAATCACATGTACTATATATTTTTTTTTTTTAATAATCACACTCAAGTATGTTTTGTGACTAGAATACGGGGTTTTCATCCGGAAACATGTGTTCGATTTCCTGTCCCGGTATGTTTTATACATTGCAATATTGATCAAACAATTTATATACCCTGCTGTGAAAACAACAATCATAATCCGGTATGGTCTAGTGGCTAGGATACCTGGCTTTCACCCAGGAGGCTCGGGTTCGATTCCCGGTACCGGAATATTTTATACACCGCATTCCACCAAATCGCTTGTACTATATTTTTTTTATAATCACACTCAAATATGTTTTATGGGGTTTTCATCCGGAAACATGTGTTCGATTTCCCGTTCCGGTATGTTTTATACATTGCAATATTCATCAAACAATTTATATGCTGTGCTGTAAACACAACAATCATAATCCGGTATGGTCTAGTGGCTAGGATACCTCGTTCTCACCCAGGAGGCTCGGGTTCAATTCCCGGTACCGGAATATTTTATACACCGCAATACATTCCACCAAATCGCTTGTACTATATTTTTTTTATAATCACACTCAAGTATGTTTTATGGGGTTTTCATCCGGAAACATGCGTTCGATTTCCTGTTCCGGTATGTTTTATACATTGCAATATTCATCAAACAATTTATATGCTGTGCTGTAAAAACAACAATAATCATAATCCGGTATGGTCTAGTGGCTAGGATACCTGGCTCTCACCCAGGAGGCTCGGGTTCGATTCCCGGTACCGGAATATTTTACACACCGCAATACATTCCATCACATCACATGTACTATATATTTTAAATAATCACACTCAAGTTTGTTTTGTGGCTAGGATATGTAGTTTTCATCCAGGAAACATGCGTCCGATTTTCTGCCCCGTTATGTTTTATACAATACAATATATTCATCAATTTATATACTCTGTTGTAAACACAATAGTCACACTCCGGTATGGTCTAGTGGCTAGGATACCTGGCTTTCACCCAGGAGATCCGGGTTCGATTCCCGGTACCGGAATGTTTTATACACAGGAATAATATCTTCATGAACTATTTTATGTAGTGTCATTTAAAATAATCCTTAAGAACAAATTAACTACCACTTATGTTGCTGAAAGCTAACCAAATTTAGAACAAATAATAGTGCTTACTTTCAAATCAGTATTACATTAAATAGGTCTGATCTCAAAGAATCTATAAGAACAATGTTTATTGGTTTGGAGATAGTCACTTGAACTGAAAAAACAGATAGAATATTATATTACACCTAATTTGAGCTCTGCCCGTTATGCATTAAGGTGCTCATCTTTTATTGACGATATATTCACAGTTTGCATGCTTCCATTTTGTAATGAAATATGGACTACTATTTTAGAAAAAGTCGTCTGAAGCTGAAAACATTTTTGTTTTATAAAAGAAAGGTGTAAGGATAATGACAAGTGTGCACAGAAGGGCATAAGTTATCACTTAGTTACATAGTTTTTGTCTGCCTATTTATTTTCGATCGACTGTCGATGCATTTTGTCTGAAAACTTGAAATTCATTGGTTTGGCTAAACATTTTTTTTATTCATGAGAGCTAACTTAAAATCATATTTATATTGACAACATGAAATGATTAGTAGGAAACCCGAAAACCGTAGGCATATACCAATTTAAAATATATAATTTTTATTTGAGGAACAACGTATCAAAACGTTTTTTTTTTTTTTTTTCCCCATTCTTAAAAAGTTGAATTTGTGGCATCTTTTCTACATTCTAAGAACACAGAATTAAGATATGCAACAATAAAGTAACAAAACGAAATTTCTCCCATCATAATGTGATGTTGAAAAGGAAATTGTTGATCGGAGGAGATCGGATATTTCATTTCACGAAAAAAGTAGTAAGATGGAGAAAACTAATTTTGAAACAATATTTTTCATGTATTAATTAGTCCTGTATTAATTAATATTAATATTAAAATTAATTACTTACTTACAAATGGCTTTTAAGGAACCCGAAGGTTCATTGCCGCCCTCACATAAGCCCGCCAGCGGTCCCTATCCTGAGCAAGATTAATCCAGTCTCTATCATCATACCCCACCTCCCTCAAATCCATTTTAATATTATCCTCCCATCTACGTCTCGGCCTCCCTAAAGGTCTTTTTCCCTCCGGTCTCCCAACTAACACTATATGCATTTCTCGATTCGCCCATAAGTGCTACATGCCCTGCCCATCTCAAACGTCTGGATTTAATGTTCCTAATTATGTCAGGTGAAGAATACAATGCGTGCAGTTCTGTGTTGTGTAACTTTCTCCATTCTCCTGTAACTTCATCCCGCTTAGCCCCAAATATTTTCCTAAGCACCTTATTCTCAAACACCCTGAACCTATGTTCCTCTCTCAGAGTGAGAGTCCAAGTTTCACAACCATACAGAAGAACCGGTAATATAACTGTTTTATAAATTCTAACTTTCAGATTTTTTGACAGCAGACTGGATGATAAGAGCTTCTCAACCGAATAATAACACGCATTTCCCATATTTATTCTGCGTTTAATTTCCTCCCGAGTGTCATTTATATTTGTTACTGTTGCTCCAAGATATTTGAATTTTTCCACCTCTTCGAAGGATAAATCTCCAATTTTTATATTTCCATTAAAATTAATTAATTAACAAAATTGGCAAAAGAAAATTTAACCTGACAACTAAAAAATCACATAATCCAATTCGTTTTATGAACATTGGCTTCTTCGAAGGCAAACGATATTACCAACTTAATTGTTAGCAACAGACAGTTGTATTTGTCAGTTCCGAAATTCGAAAATAGATTGGCGAAAGAAAATTCAATCTGACAACTAAAAAATCACTATAATCCAATTCGTTGGCTCACTTCAAATTCGACCGGACAACTAAAAAATCACTATAACCAAATTCGTTTAATGAACTTTGGCTTCTTCAAAGGTAAATGATGTTATGAACAGTAATCTCACTAGAGGTTTTGATTTATGTAGAGATTAGAAGAAAGTATATAAAGATTAGAAGAAATAAAGTACTCCAATACAATAAAATGTTAATTGACTTACAAAATTCTATTTCACTAATGTTAGCTTCACCAAAACGTTCGAATGGAGCCGAAATTTTCAGTTGACCGTCTATGATGTAAATAAATGACGATCGCAAAGCATGTTTTATAGTACCGCAAAGAATTTGCAGTTTGAAATGTTAGCTAACAAATAAGCAAATGGTAGAGAGGTGATAAAAACAAAAGAAAGTATATAAATATTAGAAGAAATAAAGTACTCTAATACAATAAAATAGATATTAACTGACTTACTAAAATTCTATTTCACTAATGTTAGCTTCATCAAAATGTTTGAACGGAGCCGCCATTTTCAGTCGACTATCTGTGCGGGAAAGAAATGATGATCGCAAAGCGTGTTTTTTAGCACCGTAAAGAATTTGTAGTTTGAAATGTTGGCAAACAAAGAAACAAATGGTAGGGAGGTGATACAAACAGAAGAGAGTATATAAATATTAGAAGAAATGAAGTAATCTAATACAATAAAATATTAATTGACTTACTAAAATTCTATTTCACTAATGTTACCTTCACCAAACCGTTTGAACGGAGTTGACATTTTCAGTTGGACTGTCTACGCTGTAAATAAATAATGATCGCAAAGCATGTTTTATAGTATCGTAAAGAATTTGCAGTTTGAAATGTTGGCAAACAAAGAAACAAATGGTAAGGTAGTGGTAAAAACAAACAAATGCTAGAGAAGCGATAAAATTAAAGAAATGCTAGGGAAGCGATAAAATTGTGCGATAAACAGCCATGATTGGTTGAAAGACGTCCTTTCGTACCGTTTTATTGGTCAAAAGTAGTATGACGTAGTAAAAGTGCAATGGTCAACATAATTATTAGCAACAGACAGTTGTATTTGTCAGTACCAAAATTCGAAACTAAATTGGCAAAGGAAAATTCAGCCTTACATCTAAAAAATCACTATAATCCAACTCGTTCCATGAACGTTCGCTTTTTCTTCAAAGGCAAGCGATGCTATCGACATAATTGTTAGAAAGTAACTGCCAGTGTTGTTCTATTTGTCAATACTGAAATTCGAAACGAAATTGGCAAAAGAAAATTCGCCTTGCAATTAAAAATCACTATAATCCATTTCGTTTTATGAACGTTGGATTCTTCAAAGGCAAACGATGTTGTCAACATAGTTGTTAGGAAGTAACTGTTAATTGTTGTATTTGTCAGCACTGAAATTCGAAACAAAGTCGGCAAAAGAAAATTAAATCTGATAATAAAAAAGTCAATAGGCCCTATAATCTAATAGAACATGTAGTACAGCGTTTTTGGCGTCTGTCCTAGAGTATAATGCCCAGTTTGTGAGCACGTTGCTAGTGCAGCTGAGAATTGTACCACTACCTATGCACGTCACATCAGCCATTTGCCAAACACAGTTGCCAAACTGACTGCGGCAAAGGTAAAACACTTGGACTTAACGTTCCCATTACTTATTTCACACGCCAAAAACGTTGACGCGGATTGTAATAGTTGGAAAATGGTTACATACATTATAAAATAAGATGATCTGGTCTATAAATAAAATGAATTATAAACTTACCAACGGCTCAGGTTTGTTGAGGAAGTCCATAACGACTGTCTTCTGTTCCTCCACAGCCAGCAGCCTGTTGAACTTCTCAGGCTTGAGTTTCAGCGTTTTTTGAACATATCGTCCCAAGTATGTAATCCTGGGATCCGGGGCAGATTCAGGAAGTGGGCCTCCACTCATGTCTACAAAAAAAATGTTTCTTTAACATTTAATGCTTCACAGTTTGTTCCTTACGCCACTTTTCCTGTTTGCCTTCAGTATCCTATGTACGACAGTTTCCTAAATATCATTGTATTGACCGCTTTACGTATTTATTTTTCCCCTATAGATTGCTGTGTTGTTTTGTGTAACGGTTACGCATTTCTTTTCTCTCAAGTGTTAGAGGTAGAACATTCATCTGAGTAGCTTAATATCAAAGGCGGACATCTGACCTCAATAGAAATTTAGATAGCTGTGGTTTTTTATGCAATTTTTCATGCTCTTTCCTGTTATAGTGAAACGATATGCAAATTCTAACACTACATTTATAAAATAAATTGTTTTAAATATTACAAAGAACATTGTGATTTAAAAAATTGCCTTTAGATCAAAACTATGGCGATGATAGATGTCCGTCTTTGACATTAAGCTACTCATCTGCATCAGGCCTGCACAAGGTTTGCGCTCTCCGAGCCGGCTCACAGCTCATGAGCGGAATGCAGATATTAGCTGCGCTCTGTATAAGGGTGGACTGGAAGAAGAGGCGATCTCGTACAAAATATACATAAAAGGAAGTACTATTACGAGTGTTTATGAAATGAATTCCCGTTCAGTGTTTGCAAAACTATCTTGGACTAATATTAACTAATAAAGAAATAATTATTTTACAGCAGTAATAGAAATTCTACATCTACTTAAATGTACAATATTATTTTGTTATACTTTTATTTATCAGTACATCAAAACGAGGTTTTATGCTGTTGGCAGCTGAAAGGAACAGTAGCCTACTGATAGTAATGAAATATCAGTTACAGATGTTCGATGTCTGCCTTCATTAAAGTTGATTATAGAAAACAGATGCTCACAAATATAAATGTTCAGCCAAACATAGCAATCATTTTCACAGCCAGCCTGTGTAGTCGTGGATATTATTGCTAATGTTTGTAAAACTCAACCAGGCTAGTAGTATTATTCAAACGATATTTAGCCCTTAGGTCACATTGAATATCAATAAGTTCGAGCTGTAAATCGTTAAATGTTATGTTCCGTCTTTTAGATTCCTCCATACTGTACTGTAGCAGTAGGTAAGCAACGTGAAACAGTTGCTGAGAATAGGCCTACACACTGCACTCCACTAGATAACTGAGTGGTCGTTTCCCTCTCCTCTACCAATAGCAAGTCTATGTCATTCTGACGTATCTTCCTCTCCGTTTCGGGGAGCGGTAAACTCGGCTCTCCCGCTCCGAAGGAGCGCGCGCGCTCGTTGAGCGCTGTTTGTGCAGGTGTGATCTACATCTTTTCGCCACTTTCGGATACATATTTATTTTATCTTTGGGCCATGTCAAGCCTAACTATAATTTGTAGCAAATCAATTTTCGACTAAACTAGTGAATAGGTACACTTCCCTTCGTACTCATTTATACACCTTCAACTGTTTTCAGCTATTTTTTCAGTCTTAGCAACATAACCTACGAAAGTATGACTTGCATATACGAATCTGTGAGAGGTTAGGTTAGGTTAGGTTAGGTTAGGTTAGGTTAGGTTAATTTAGGCTTTCGATATGCCTTGCATATACGGATGAGTAACAGGTTAGGTTAGTTTAGGCTTTTCGTTATGCCTTGAATATATTCAACATTTTGAAAGGCTTGTGATTTTTAGTAACGTTGTCAGTACTGGTCTGTGATGAGCTAGCTACTGTAATGGCAGATATGAAAATCAAGTGACATTATGAAAACTATGTATTTATTTCGTTATATTTATTACGTTTTACTATCTTTAATGCTCAATCCAGTAATACAAATTATGCGTATTTCACATAAAATCTAGCGTATGCTTCATATTTCTAAGTTTTCTTTATTCACTAGAAACCACCATATAATATTCACCTCTATTACGACAAATCTCTTATTTAAAACCTAATTTACTACAATTTCCAACAATTTCTCTTCCTCCAAATACGGGGTTATTTATAAGTCCGTGAAACATTTCAAAGTTTAATAAGAAATAAAAGTACACAACATATCACAGTAATTGACATGTCGATAGAGGGAGAAACTATCCAAGTTTTTTTTAAACAAGTTGCCATTATTTATCGCTAGGTGGCAGTAGTTATCAACAATGGCAAAATGAAGTTTACTAAATGTGAGCAATCGTTTTGTATGTTGGAATATGCAAGGACCTCGTCAAAGATTTGAAGTAGACGATTTCGCCGACTTACTCATCGCGACGAAGCAACTTTTCATCTCTCCGGAAAAGTGAATCACCACAATGTGCACATATGGGGAACTGAAATTTCCCGCGCAGTCATAGAGCATGTGCGAGACTCACCTGAGGTGAATGTCTTCTGTGTGATTTCGAAAGAGAAGGTGTACGGGCCATTCTTCATTGTAGAGTCCACCGTCACTGGGATGCTTTACTTGGACATGTTACAAAACTGGCTGATGCCTCAGCTGAATGAAGACAGCAATGATTACATCTCTCAAGAAGATGGATCTCCTTGTCACTATCATAACAAAGTGCGAGGGTATCTTAATCAAAATTGTCACAGAGCTGGATCGGACGCACAGGACGAGATGACGACGGTAATGAAGTGGCCACCACGATCGCCGGACTTAACTCCTTGTGACTTCTACTTGTAGAGGTTTCTGAAAGATATTCCCTATGTGTCTCCGTTCACCGCTGATTTCCAGGAACTTCGTCACCGGATTACAGCTCCCGTGGCTCTGGTCAACCGTGACATGATGAAGCGTGTATGGGGCTAAACAGATTACCGCGTGGATGTATGCCGTATTAGTGAAGGTGGATACATTGAGCATCTGTGAGCTATGAAACAAATATAACATCCTTCTACTCTTCATCTTTCACCGTCTCTGCAGCTCATCTCTGGAACTCTCTACCACAACATGTCAGAGACTGTCGGGCATTGTCTAGTTTCAAAATAAACTAAAATTGTATTTTTTCAATTCTGATTCCTTTCAGTTATAAGCCATTTTCTCTGCGATAGTTTTGTAAAAATATATCAATATCTTTTTTCTTCTTTTCCCCTTTTTGTTCTCTAGATCACCGGATGAATTTTCATCATACACTTTTTATTGTGAATTTTATTTAATTTTCGTATTTCTTTTCTTTTTTATTATTTTATTACATTCCATTTTGTTATATTCTTCCTTACGTTCTTCATATTAACCATTTGTACTAAATGAGTTGCTTTTACTATATTTCAATGTATTTTACTTTATTTTTTTATATTATGGTATTATTTTCATGTTGTTTAGTGTCGATTTATATCATCATTATTTTTTTGTAATATGTTAGCATTCTGTTCTTTAACTTTTTGTTTAATTTTTCACAGATTGTATACTTTGAGACCTGGTAGAGTGTAAGAGAAGGCCCTATGGCCCTAACTCTGCCAGTATAAATAAAGAATTATTATTATTATTATTATTATTATTATTATTATTATTATATGCCATCATGCATGGCTGCGAATTCGATCCCTTCAATGTATAGATTTAGTTTGCTCTTGGCAACGATTTATGATTTATGTATTCTTTTAGGCATTATATTCAATTATCATTGTCTCATAGTATTCTTAGTTATCCTTTCATCGTCATTTTGTAATTAATTGTAATTGTATTTATGTGTAATAATTATTTTTCTATTATGTTTTTTGTTATATTTGTGCTGAACTGTAATTGACCACTGGCTGTTGTACAGCACATTATAAATAAATAAATAAATAAATAAATAAATAAATAAATAAATAAATAAATACATAAATAAATAAAATAAATAAATAAATAAAATAATAATAATAATAATAATTATTATTATTATTATTATTATTAACAAAACTTTGAGAGTTTCTATTTATTTTAGTGTAAAATAATTTGTTATCCGTTGGGTAGTTTAGTAGTTATGAACTTCTTTAATGTTTTACGGACATATGAATAGTCCTGTATATCGCTATAAAATCCTTACATTTTTAACTTCATCTCCACAGAGAAGTCCCTTACAAATTCAACGATTTTCATTACCAAAATCATCAGAAGTACCCATTCGCTAGTTTTTTCCGATTTTCTTATCTTTTCAATTGCGGTTCAGATCGGGTTACAACACTCAATACGGAACGAATCTCTTTAATGCCGTTAGTGATAGCTTGTGTACCTGTGCTTTACGTCTCTGAGCATGCGCAGTGTCTTGCATCTGGGACTTAGAATATTCAAGCGGTGCATTAATTTTTTCTGTTGCCATACGTCTATTCCAGTACAGTACTACATGTAAAAAAATAAATAAGCATCTGCATACAAATTCGATATCTAATTTTCATTTGCAGTTAATTTTAGCCACTACCAACAGGCTTGGCGCATGCAGTGCTTGTCAGTTAATTACAATTTAATTAGTGTTTCATGAAAGCCATCAGTGTTGTAGATCTGTCACAAGTGCGTGTGTATTTTATCGATCGCGAAGACGCTCCAGACGACATTTGTCCTGTGAAATATAGCGGCGAGCCGTACCATGCCACGCGAGATACAAGGAAGGCTATTAGCCTTCAGCTTAGTCTGCTCATTTCTCCTCCTACCTCTATTTCTTCAACTTTTAAATTGCTTCCAAAAATAAGCAATAATACCACAACATCCCCGCCACCACAGTTATGCGCTGCCCGAGTACCTCACGGAATACAGCAAGCGAGCATTGAGAGAAAACATATGAAAGGAACGCTACGTAGCTATGAATTCACCTAGGAAGAAGTGCACAAGAAATGTCTTAATTATTACCTATTCCGAAATACAGAGTGAGCCAAAGAAACGGGAGATTTTTAAACAGTGAAATGAAACTTTAGATATTGCATTAAATTAACTTTTATTACTACTTACTTACTGGCTTTTAAGGAACCCGGAGGTTCATTGCCGCCCTCACATAAGCCCGCCATTGATCCCTATCCTGAGCAAGATTAATCCATTCTCTATCATCATACCCCACCTCTCTCAAATCCATTTTAATATTATCTTCTCATCTACGTCTCGGCCTCCCTAAAGGTCTTTTTCCCTCCGGCCTCCCAACTAACACTCTATATGCATTTCTGGATTCGCCCATACATGCTACATGCCCTGCCCATCTCAAACGTCTGGATTTTATGTTCCTAATCATTTCAGGTGAAGAATACAATGCGTGCAGTTCTGTTTTGTGTAACTTTCTCCATTCTCCTGTAACTTCATTCCTCTTAGGCCCAAATATTTTCCTAAGCACCTTATTCTCAAACACTCTTAACCTATGTTCCTCTCTCAAAGTGAGAGAGCAGGTTTCACAACCATAAAGAACAATCGGTAATATAACTGTTTTATAAATTCTAACTTTCAGATATTTTAACAGCAGACTGGATGATAAAAGCTTCTCAACCGAATAATAACAGGCATTTCCCATATTTATTCTGCGTTTAATTTCCTCCCGAGTATCATTTATATTTGTTACTGCTGCTCCAAGATATTTGAACTTCTCCACCTCTTCAAAAGATAAATTTACAATTTTTATTATTCATTTCGTACAATATTCTCGTCACGAGACAATCATATACTTTGTCTTTTCGGGATTTACTTCCAAACCTATCTCTTTACTTGCTTCCAGCAAAATTCCCGTGTTTTCCCTAATCGTTTGTGGATTTTCTCGTAACATATTCACGTCATCCGCATAGACAAGAAGCTGATGTAACCCGTTCAATTCCAAATCCTCTATGTTATCCTGGACTTTCCTAATGGCATACTCTAGAGCAAAGTTAAAAAGTAAAGGTGATAGTGCATCTCCTTACTTTAGCCCACAGTGAATTGGAAACGATCTGACAGAAACTGACCTATACGAACTCTGCTGTACGTTTCACTGAGACACATTTTAATTAATCGAACTAGTTTCTTGGGAATACCAAATTCAATAAGAATATCATATAAAACAATTAACTTTTATTACATTTTTAAAAACTGGAAATTTATCCTTTGAAAAGGTGAAAAAATTCAAATACCTTGGAGCAACAGTAACAAATATAAATGACACATAAGAGAAAATTAAACGCAGAATAAATATCGGAAATGCCTGTTATTACTTGCTTGAAAAGCTTTTTCCATCTAAACATTTCAATGTTTTCGACACTAAACAAATTTATTATTTTATTTTATTAAAATATTTTCACAAAGATCTGAATAACCTTGAAAGGTATATACTTAAATATAGAACTAAAAATATGAATTTTCTGAGTTTGTATGAACCAAAATGTGAACCAATGCAGCTTTTTATCATAGACTGAGTCAAGGGCCCAAATTATTAAACAAATTTTATTCCAATATAATTTTAACGACGAATCCTCTACAAATTAATAAAAAAAATATAAACAAAATTGTATTGGATCTATAGTTTGGTTTCAAACATATTAAACACTTTTTAATCTGTATTCACTCTCAATTTTAATTTTATTTTTGTCTGTATTGGAATCCCCTCCTGAGCACGAGTCTTACTCATTCAGGAGTGGGCTAGTTTATCTTGCATTGTATTAACTTTTATTAATTTCAAACTTACTAGCAATAAAACAATAGATAAATAAACACACCCCAAACAAATTCTCAACACACAGATAAATTTCAGAACACACGCACTATTTGACTCAACTCTTCATCACACGAACGCACCCACACAACAGGCAGCGATGTTGAGATGACGCCGAGACACAGAAGGATCTGAGGATGGTGTCAAGTAGCTCCGAAACAGCTGTAAGCCGCACATGCTTACATAATTAACACGATTAAGTTCGTCATTTAATCAAGTATTTAAATAAATTGCTTTCGAAAGAAATTAAAGTCATAATTCTGTATGATTGTAAAACTTGGACTCTCACTTTGAGAGAGTAACAGATGTTAATGTTTAAGAATAAGGTGCTTAGGAAAATATTTGGGGCTAATAGGGATGAAGTTACAGGAGAATGGAGAAAGTTACACAACGCAGAACTGCACGCATTGTATTCTTCACCTGACGTAATTAGGGACATTAAATCCAGACGTTTGAAATGGGCAGGACATGTAGCACGTATAGATGAATTCAGAAATGCATATAGAGTATTAGTTGGAGACCTGAGGGAAAAATACTTTTGAGAGGTGAGATGTAGGTGGGAGGATAATATTAAAACAGATCTGAGAGAAGTGGGATATGATGGTAGGGACTGGATTAATCTTGGTCACGATAGGGACCGATGGCGGGCTTATATGAAGGCGACAATGCACCTCCGGGTTTCTCTAAAAGTCATTTGTAAATATGTAAGTATATGAAAATATAGAATATAGTTTGCCATTTGCATGTAACCACTATTGTTGAAAATGACATCCATCAAATGTCCTCCACCAATGTGTATACATTCTTGTAACCGCTCTTTGAACTTTCTCATTAAGCTTTGTAACATTTCGACTGTGACGTTTGAAATTTCCTCACGAATTGCTGTCTTCAGTTGTTCAATGTTTCGCGGTTTGTTTCCACTTAAATCTGGGGATCGTGCAGGCCAAGGAATGTCTTCATTTCTCGATATGACATGATTCCCAAAAAAATTCGCATTTCCGTCATAGATATGGCTGCAGTGTTTGCTGTTGCACAGTCTTGCTGAAACGAAGTTGATCTATTGTTAAAACATTATTCTTCTCAACTGACTAACTAAGAAAATTTTTATCATCATATAACGAGCTTCATTAACAGTTATCCCACGGCCATTGACAATTTTTTTTCTTTATCTGGAGGTTCTACTTTAGCGCAGAGTTTGTTTGTTCTAAATTGCAAATCCAGTTGTTTTAACCGCATGTGATGAGGGAACAGGATCATGACGAAAGAGTTGAAAGTGGCGGCGAAACTCCGTACTAGCAGCTTCTACGCATTGACCATTTAGATAATAAGATTTTACACGAAATATTCGTTGCTCACCATTCCAGTGCTTCATGTATTTCAGTTGCAAAAATAAGACTAAAAATGACAATGAATCTCAGCCCACTAAAATAATCCATGTACTACCAACAACAAAATTAAAATCTCCCGTTTCTTTGGCCCACCTTGTAGATTACTTTATAAAATAAGTTCATTAGACGTTCAAATAAACATTTTTCAGATTTATTTTCAATGAAGAATACCAGATATTTTGAAAATTATTTGCTTCCATAATAATGAAACATACTCCTTCTGAATGGTTTTTATGCCAAATAGTTTTTATTGAACTTATGTATGCTATGTATCTTGAGATTCAACGCGAAAACGCAAGTAACAATGTTAGGGCGATCATTGGGTTTTTCATGTGGTAGTAAAGCAATAGCTATTTGAGGTCATTGTGGATTATAAAAGTCATGTTTCCTATGCTTTCGAATAATAGACATAGCATCTTGGTATAGCTGCTGCATGTAGAGCTTGAAATGTAGAGGGTAAAGTCATTTTATCCTGCTAAGAGATCTTGCTGAAACGATCGTGAGACTACAAAATTTCGCAGGCTTCTTATTTTATCAGTAAGTAATACCGTCTTTGCTTAGGAACTGTAATTTTTTTAATCTCTCAAGCCAATACTGAAGAGAATGACGCATATAAATATCTACACCACACCGCCATTAAGTATATGAAAAAGACCCAACCCCACTTGATTAATAACTATAAAAATATTTGATTTTTAATAACAATATTATTATCTTACGTAACTTTTGTAGTTTTATATATATATATATATATATATATATATATATATATATATATATATATATATATTAGCCGCCAGTAAATTATAAAAATGAAAATCTAATTTAACATATTCTCTATATCTACTTATATAACCCCAAAATGTTTCACTTTCATATCAATATAGCATTAATATGTATAATTAATGAAAAATAGTCACATCATGGCATTAACTATTTTATTTCTAATGGTAATAATGTCATCAAACCACTTCAAGTTTTGTAGATTTCAATATCCAATACACAGCTGTACTCAGAAAATTACACACCGCAGAATCAGACCTGTAAACTACTCTAAGTAAGTCTTGAAATTTTTAATAACCAATTGCATTTGAACTCTAAACATGTCAGCAAACCTGCAGGTCATGGCCTTCGTGTAATAGCTATTGTTTATTGTAGTGTGTGTTTTGTTTTATTCTGAAATCACGGCCTTGCTGACATGAAATTAGTTCTCAAAACTGAAAAAAGATGGATTTTGGAAAATAGGAAAATAATGTAGGAAAATTGATATTTCACTAAAGACTACTATTTTTCTGAAAAACTTCGGGTTCCAAGCTTCAAAATGAGGGGTCATTCATTAAAATCCGTTCAGCCGTTTTCCCGTAATTTCCATTACCAGTTCAAATTATATATATAGATGAATAGACGATTTGTTTCATAAGACTGTAGACGATATTCTTATTTATAATATGTTAACCGTTGCTTCACAGCGGTGGATAAACTTTGATTATGACCAGCCAAGACAAATCGAGGATGCAAGCCAGTGAAAAGAGAAACATATAATCCTCAGTTACAAATCCGTGCAGCGCTTCTGATGTCTTTTATGAGTTCCATCTTTCGCAAGCATTGGGTTTCGAACCCGAAACATTGAGAGTTCCGTCCTCCATGAATCGTCAATCGATCTTAGATTTCAATATCAATGAAAATGGCATGAGTGTAAAGAAGCAGGAAGACAAACTCTGAAAGTTTGTTTCTCGGTAGCTGGCATGAGATCTGTGACGTCTTATAAACGACCTATTTCACTTCTCATGACACCTTTCCTAATAACTGAGTTGGGGGACTTTGAAAGGGAACGACCGTAAAGAGAACATAATCTATTACAATACATAAACAGAAAGGCTATCACCAAGCGAAACGAATGTAGACTATATCACGTAACTTGTTGGCTTACCTCTCTCTCTCACACATACACACACATTTATATAAACGCACACACACACTCACATAGACATAATTAAAGAGAAATACTATACATTATTTTGATACTATAATTGTTTCCAACTGCACTGCCTAATAATAATAATAATAATAATAATAATAATAATAATAATAATAATAATAATAATAATAAAATAATAATAATAAAATAATAATAAAATAATAATAATGGCACAAATTTCTATGATCTAAAACTCTGGAAATAAGCATGTCCTCAGGCCTAAAAATACCAAAATATAACATAAAAATTGTAAATATGACGCAACGTAAATTAAATATTGTCATAATAATAATAATAATAATAATAATAATAATAATAATAATAAAATAATAATAATAAAATAATAATAATAAAATAATAATAATGGCACAAATTTCTATGATCTAAAACTCTGGAAATAAGCGTGTCCTCAGGCCTAAAAATACCAAAATATAACATAAAAATTGTAAATATGACGCAACATAAATTAAATATTGTCATAATAATAATAATAATTAATAATAATAAAATAATAAAATAATAATAATGGCACAAATTTCTATGATCTAAAACTCTGGAAATAAGCATGTCCTCAGGCCTAAAAATACCAAAATATGACAAAAATTGGAAATATGACGCAACATAAATTAAATATTGTCATAATAATAATAATAATAATAATAATAATAATTTATTTATTTATTTATTTATTTATTTATTTATTTATTTAGAATATTAACGTTCAAAAACAACAGCACAAGGCCAATTACAGTTTTGCACGATACAAAACAGAACAAAACCACAAATGATGATGAGAATGAATGATAGAAAATGGAAATGAGATGAAATACAAACAATATAATGGTCTACATCAATCATTGATCAAATAAAAATTATAAAATTATAAAATTAGTACAATGAGAATTGAAATAATGGAATGGTCTACGTGAATCAATAGACCAAATGCAAGAAATATAAGGACAAATAATTATTAAAATTAGATCAGTGAGTTAAAACTCAAAGATATACTACACATTAAATGGATCCAAGTTGAATCCATGCAAATTAGCATATTTAATGCATCTGCAGACCGGAGAGAGAGATTTAGGATTCTTATTATAAAACAATTTATGAAATCTTAAACCATTAGCAGGAATACGAAGACTGATATTGCTTATAAAAGATTCACAATCAATATCACCCTTAATGACTTTGCAAAAAAATAAATAATCAAGATCCTGAAGTCTGGTGAACAAACTACCGCAATTGAAATAATTGCATTTAATCTCATAGTTATAATCGGAATTTGGTAAAAATCTATAAGAACACAAGGAAATAAATTTTCTTTGGATATTCTCCAATTTAGCCGAGTCAGTGGAAGTAATGGAGTTCCATACAACAGATGCATATTCAAGCTTGGATCTAACCAACGTATAGTATAAAATTAATAAACACATAGGAGTGGAAAAAGAATAAGTTATAGACCTAATTAGACCAAGCATTCTTAACGAATGGGTATAAATATATTGCACATGATCATGGAAATATAATTTTGAATCAAGTAGGACACCAAGATCTCTAATACAATCTTTCTTAGTAATTATGACATTACTGAGAGAATAGTTAAATTTTAGGGAGATAGTTTTCCGTGAAAAGGAAATAACAAAAGTTTTGGATTGATTAATTTTCATTCCATTTTCAACAGACCATTGTGAAATTGAATTAATGTCATTTTGAAGAATTTGACAATCAACCAAACTATTAATTTTGCGAAAGATTTTGAGATCATCCGCAAACAAAAGGCAGCTAGAACTTATTCTTTTACTTATATCATTTATAAATAATAAAAATAAGAGAGGTCCCAATGTAGACCCTTGAGGAACACCGCATAAACTATTAAATGGAACCGAGAGAGAATTACCTAGTCGAACACAAGACTGTCTATCTGTTAAATAATTTTCAAACCAATTAACATAGTTAGTGGAGAGACCAAAATTACTTAATTTATTTAATAAAATTTTGTGAGGAACAACATCAAATGCTTTGCTAAAATCAAAATAAATTGAGTCAATTTGACCTTGATTTTCAACTATAGGCATTATGAGATTAAGATAGGAAACTAAATTAGTAGTAGTAGATTTCCCTCTTGTAAATCCATGTTGGGCCGAATTGATCTTATTTTTAACATAAAATGAAATGTGTTTGTGGATAATTTTTTCAAAAATTTTAGAAAAATTGTTTAGGATAGAAATGGGTCTATAATTAGTAACACTGTTTTTATTACCATTTTTGAAAACTGGAATAATGGATGCTTCCTTCCAAAGTGACGGGTAAATTCCTGTTTTTAAGCTAAGATTGAACAAAAACGTTAAAACAGGCAAGAAAATATTAGAGCATCCCTTGATTATAAAATTAGGAATGCTATCAGTACCTTTACATTTATTAGGCTTTAGCTTTTTAATAGCTTTATTTACATCATCGAATGTAATATTAGGCAGGGACAAACAGTCAGTAATATTAGAATCATAAGTAATGAAATTAGTTACAATTTTGTTGAACTGATTTAAATTGACTAGCAAATGCATTTGCAATTTCTTTTTCATCTGTGATGTGAACGCCATTTATTATTAGTTCTGTGGGATTACTATTAGTTTTTCGAAAAGTTGCTACAGTAAAATAACCCAATAAAAAAAAAAAAAAAAAAGTTGCTACATATTTCCAAAATTTATTTATTTATTTATTATTTATAATAATAATAATAATAATAATAATAATAATAATAATAATAAAATAATAATAATAATGGCTCAAATTTCTATGACCTAAAACTCTGGAAATAAGCATGTCCTCAGGCCTAAAAATACCAAAATATGACAAAAATTGGAAATATGACGCAACATAAATTAAATATTGTCATAATAATAATAATAATAATAATAATAATAATAATAATAATAATAAAATAATAATAAAATAATAATAATGGCACAAATTTCTATGATCTAAAACTCTGGAAATAAGCATGTCCTCAGGCCTAAAAATACCAAAATATGACATAAAAATTGGAAATATAACGAAACATAAATTAAATATTGTCATAATAATTTATTTTATTTATTTATTTATTTATTTATTTATTTATTTATTTATTTATTTATTTATTTATTTATTTATTTATTTATTTATTTATTTATTTATTTATTTATTTATTTAATTTAATGTGCTGTACAACAGCCAGTGGCCAATTACAGTTCAGCACAAATATAACGAAAAACATAAAACAAAAATAATTATTACACATAAATATAATTACAATTAATTACAATAATGACGATGAATGGATAACTAAGAATACTATGAGACAATGTTAATTGAGTATAATGCCTAAAATAATACATAAATGATAAATCGTTGCCAAGAGCAAACAAAGTCTATACATTAAAGGGATCGAATTCGCAGCCATGCATGTTGGCATTTTTAATGCATCTGGAGACTGGTGAAAGAAATTTCGAATTTCTAATATAGAAAAGTTTGTGGGCTCTCATATCTTTTGTTGGAATACGTAAGGTAATATTGTTTAAGAAAGAGTCACAGGATATATCACCTTTGAGGACTTTACAAAAGAACAGATAATCTAGCTCATGGCGTCTAGCATATAGATTTTGACAATTAAAATATTCACATTTTCTCTCATAACTATACCCGGAATTAATGGGAAAAAATCTGAATGAACATAAGGATATAAATTTTCTTTGTATATTTTCTAATTTAGCCAAGTCCGTAGTTGTAATCGAGTTCCAAACTACAGATGCATATTCGAGTTTCGATCGCACCAATGTATAGTATAGCATTAAGAGAGAATCGGGAGTGGAAAAAGAATAAGTTATTGACCGTATTATTCCTAGCATTCTGATTGCGTGATTGTAAATGTAATCAACGTGACTATGAAAATACAATTTACTGTCAAAAAATATTCCCAAATCTTTTACGCAATCAGTTCTGTTAATTAGTACATTATTTAGATGATAATTAAATTTCAGTGAAGAAGTTTTTCTAGAAAAGGTTATTACATTAGTTTTGGATACGTTAATTTTCATACCATTGTCTTCCGACCATTTAGCGACTGAATTAATGTCACATTGAAGTGATTGACAGTCAGTACTACTTTTGATTGTACGAAAAATGTTTAAATCGTCTGCAAATAATAAACAGTCAGAACTTATTCTTTTACATATATCATCTATGAATATAATAAACAGGAGAGGTCCTAAAGTAGATCCCTGCGGGACTCCGCAATTTATGTTATAAGAATAAGAGTGTATATTAAACAGTCTTACACATGAAACTCTATTACTTAAATAATTTTCGAACCACTTTACGTAGCTTACAGAAAGGCCAATATTTCCTAACTTATGAAGAAGGATATAGTGCGGAACTACATCAAAAGCTTTGCTGAAATCAAAATATATTGAATCAGTTTGTCCCTGCGTTTCAATTATTGGTACAATTTGATTTAGATATGTGACCAGGTTAGTGACAGTGGATTTAGTTTTAGTAAATCCATGTTGTGAAGAATTGAGCTTGTTTTTCACATAAAACGATATATGTCTGTGAATAATGGTTTCAAAAATTTTGAAAAGTTATTTAGGATTGAGATAGGTCTGTAGTTTCTGACATCATTTCTTTTTCCGTTTTTAAATATAGGAATAATTGCAGCTTGTTTTCATAGTGAGGGAAATTCACCATTTTTCAAACTAATATTAAATATGTGGGCTAAAAGAGGAATAAATATATTAGAGCATCCTTTAATTATAAAATTTGGAATACCGTCAGTGCCAGTTGTTTTTGTTGGTTTAAGTTTTTTAATTGCTTTACGAACGTCATCATGTGTTACTTTAGGTATAGGTAATGAGTCTGTTATATTCGTAATAATGTTTTCATATGTATGGCTGTGTTTAGTCTGAACAGATTTGAAGTGATCAGCAAAAGCATTGACAATGTCTAACTGATCTGTGATGTGTTTATCGTTAAGAATTAATTCAGAGGGATAATTATCAGTCTTCCGAAATGATTCAACATATTTCCAAAACTTTTTTGGTTCCGTTTTAAGATTTTCATTAATATTTTGAAGCCATGATAATTTATCCGATTTAATTTTAGATTTCACAAGTTTTCTATAGTAGGAAAATGTTTGATAATAAAATTCAGTTTTGAATTTTTTATACTTTTTATGTGCATGGTCTTTCTTTCTAATAAGTTTACGTAAGGTGTTAGAAAACCATTGTGGATAACTAGACCTTTTGACTCGAGTGACAGGAACTGCCTGGGATATGATACTATTAACTACTGAACATAGTGAGCTAGCTGCATCGTTAACATCGACAGCTTGGTAAACACAGGACCAATCGTAATTATATAGACTCCAATATAAATTCAAGTAATCACCTTGAAAATAATTTGGGAAAGAATTTTGTTGATTCTGGGGAGAAAAATTTAGTGTGACTTCAAGAGTTATTGTTAAGGGAGGATGATAGTCATCCTGTAAGACTAGCGAGTGAGTGGCCAGATTGACCTCGGTCTCGGTTAAATTTGTAAATATAAGATCAAGCAAGTTTTTGTTATTAACTGTTGAATTTACTTGTTTCAATCCAAGAAAGCAAGAAGATGAAAATAACTCTTGAGCCTTAATTTTGGAGTAGTAATGGATGTTATCAGCACAACAACCAGATAACCAATTCATACCAGGAGTATTAAAATCGCCGAGAAAAACTACTCTATTATTGTGTGTATCGAGATGATTTTCAAGAAAATTTAGATAAGATTTTAGAAACTTTGGATCAGTATCAGGTGGAAAGTAATGATTACCAATTAACAAATTGAATCCGTCTTCCATAGGAATCTGAACCCATACACACTCGCTAATAATTCTAAGTCATGTCTCCGGTATACTACAGGTATTTGATTGTTGACAGCTATTAAGACACCACCACCACGGGTTTTATTGGTATCCTCAAATTTTCTATCACCACGAAAAATGGTATAATAATTAGGGAATAAATTATTATACTCAACAAGCTCTTGAAGCCATGTTTCTGTCAAACAGATAATAGTGTCAGCATTACTAACAACATTACCGAAAAATTCATCAATTTTAGTGTTTAAACCTCTGACGTTTTGATAATATATTTCAAGATGATTGCTTGAACTATACATTGTATATCAATGGTAAAACTAAGAGGCATTCCCGTTGGATCCCTCAGGTTCTCTAGCAGTAGAAGCATAGTGTTGCTCCGGTTTCAATTTACCATAGAAAGGTGCGATAAGACACCCGACTGGCCAGACACCAGTGTTGTTAATTAAGTGGAAATCTTTTTCCTCA